>NC_087202.1:887184-919684 GCF_015104395.2 Macrobrachium nipponense | reverse complement strand
AATTAAAATAATAAAATAATAAAATAATAAAAGGAAAAAATAATAAAATAATAATAACAATTAAAGTAAAAACAATAAAAATAGAAATAAAAATTATATAGAGATAGAAAATGAAAAGTAATAAAAATAAAAATAATAAAATAATAATTAAAATGAAAATAATAAAAATATAATTATAATAATGTAATATAATAATAAATTTTTTATTAAAATAATGAAAATTAAAATTAATATAATAAAAGTTGAAATAAAAATCATGAAAACAAAATACTAATAATAATAAATCTAAAAATAATAAAAATAAAATTAAACATAAAACATCATGAAATAAAGAATAATAGAAGTAAAAATATTAAAAACTGAATAAAAAATAATAGTGCAAAAATAATAAAATAAAAACAAAAATAGTAAAAACAGAAAATTAATAATAAAATAATGAATATAAAAAAATAAAAATTAATAAAAATAAAAATGCAATACAAAAAATGAAACCAGTAAAAATATAATAAAAATAAAAATGATAAAATAATAAAAAATGAAATAAAAAACAATGAAATACTATAACAAAATATGAAATGAAAACAAAAATTAATAGAAATAGATATATATAAAAAATAATAAAACAAATAATAAAATAATATTAAAAATGAAAATAATAAAAAGTAATATACCAATAATGATAAAAATGAAACTAATAAGCGAAAATATTAATAGAGTATAATAAAATAAAAATATGTATAATTATAATGTAAATAAATCTAAAAATAATAAAATAATGTAATAAAAATGTAATAAAAATGAAAAAAAAAATTAAATCAAAATTATAATAAAGATTAAAACAATAAAATAAATATAATAAAAAATAATAAGCTAAAATAAAATAATGAAAATTAAAATGAAAAAACTATAATAAAAGTGATAAAATAGAAATCAAAATGACAATGAAAACAAATAAAATAAAAAAGATAAAAGTAATAATATTATAAATAAAAATGAAAATATAGTAATAATAATAAGTAATATAATAATACAATAAAAAATAATAAAATATATATAATAAAACAAATACAATAAAAGTAATAAAAAACTATAATAAAAATATTGAAAATCTAATAGAAAAATACAAAAGATAAAATAAAAATAATAAAAATAAAAATAAGAACAATAAGAATAAATAAATAATAAATAAACAAAAATAAAATAAGATTAATAGAAATAAAAATTAAAATAAAAAATAATGAGATTAAACATAGAAATGAAAATAAATATAATACCAATAAAGATAATGATAAAAAAGGAAAAGAAAAAAATAAATGTAATAATAATAATAATATTAATTAAAAGCAATAAAATAATAATATTTAAAATATATACTAGAAATAAAGATAATGAAAATATTAGAATAAATATGATAATATAATAATACAAATGAAAATATGAATAACGAAATAAAAATAAAACAAAAATAAAATTTGAAACAGAAATAATAAAATGATAGAAATAAAAAATAATAAGAAATAAAATTAATAAACTAAAGATAAAAAATATAAATAAAACAGAAACAAAAAATAATAAAACAAAAATAAAAATAATCAAATAATAATAATAATAATAATAATAATAATAATAATAATAATAATAATAATAATAATAATAATAATAATAATAATAATCAGCACCAACTAAAGAAAATGCCAAACTGGAAAGCCCCAGGTCCCGATGAAGTCCATGGATACTGGCTCAAAAACTTCAAGGCCCTACACCCACGAATAGCAGAACAACTCCAGCATTGTATCTCAAATCACCATGCACCCAAATGGATGACCACAGGAAGAACATCCTTAGTACAAAAAGACAAGAGTAAGGGAAATATAGCCAGTAACTACAGGCCTATCACCTGCCTACCAATAATGTGGAAGTTACTAACAGGTATCATCAGTGAAAGGCAATACAATTACCTAGAGGAGACAACACCATCCCCCACCAACAGAAAGGCTGCAGAAGGAAGTGTAGGGGCACAAAAGACCAGCTTCTGATAGACAAAATGGTAATGAAGAACAGTAGAAGAAGGAAAACCAACCTAAGCATGGCATGGATAGACTATAATAAAGCCTACGACATGATACCACACACATGGCTAATAGAATGCCTGAAAGTATGTGGGGCAGAGGAAAACACCATCTGCTTCCTCAAAAATACAATGCGCAACTGGAATACAATACTTACAAGCTCTGGAATAAGACTAGCAGAGGTTAATATCAGGAGAGGGATCTTCCAGGGCGACTCACTGTCCCCACTACTCTTCGTAGTAGCCATGATTCCCATGACAAAAGTAGTACAGAATATGGATGGTGGGTACCAACTCAAGAAAAGAGGCAACAGAATCAACCATCTGATGTTCATGGACGACATCAAGCTGTATGGTAAGAGCATCAAGGAAATAGATACCCTAATCCAGACTGTAAGGATTGTATCTGGGGACATCAGGATGGAGTTTGGAATAGAAAAAATGCGCCTTAGTCAACATACAAAAAGGCAAAGTAACGAGAACTGAAGGGATAAAGCTACCAGATGGGTTAGCAACATCAAACACATAGATGAGACAGGGTACAAATACCTGGGAATAATGGAAGGAGGGGATATATAAAACACCAAGAGATGAAGAACACGATCAGGAAAGAATATATGCAGAGACTCAAGGCGATACTCAAGTCAAAACTCAACGCCAGAAATATGATAAAAGCCATAAACACATGGGCAGTGCCAGTAATCAGATACAGCGCAGAAATAGTGGAATGGACGAAGGCAGAACTCCGCAGCATAGATCAGAAAACCAGGAAACATATGACAATACACAAAGCACTACACCCAAGAGCAAATACGGACAGACTATACATAACACAAAAGGAAGGAGGGAGAGGACTACTAAGTATAGAGGACTGCGTCAACATCGAGAACAGAGCACTGGGGCAATATCTGAAAACCAGTGAAGACGAGTGGCTAAAGAGTGCATGGGAAAGAAGGACTAATAAAAGTAGACAAAGACCCAGAAATATACAGAGACAGGAGAAGGACAAACAGAACAGAGGACTGGCACAGCAAGCCAATGCACGGACAATACATGAGACAGACTAAAGAACTAGCCAGCGATGACACATGGCAATGGCTACGTAAAGAAGGGGAGAGCTAAAGAAGGAAACTGAAGGAATGATACAGCGGCACAAGATCAGGCCCTAAGAACCGGATATGTTCAAAGAATGATAGACGGAAATAACATCTCTCCCATATGTAGGAAGTGCAATACGAAAAATGAAACCATAAACCACATAGCACAGAACCAGTACAAAAAGAGGCATGATTCAGTGGCAAAAGCCCTCCACTGGAGCCTGTGCAAGAAACATCAGCTACCTTGCAGTAATAAGTGGTACGAGCACAAACCTGAGGGAGTGATAGAAACGATCAGGCAAAGATCCTCTGGGACTATGGTATCAGAACGGATAGGGTGATACGTGCAAATAGACCAGACGTGATGTTGATTAACAAAGTCAAGAAGAAAGTATCACTCATTGATGTCGCAATGCCATGGGACACCAGAGTTGAAGAGAAAGAGAGGAAAAAAATGGATAAGTATCAAGATCTGAAAATAGAAATAAGAAGGATATGGGATATGCCAGTGGAAATCGTACCCATAATCATAGGAGCACTAGGCACGATCCCAAGATCCCTGAAAAGGAATCTAGAAAAACTAGACGCTGAAGTAGCTCCAGGACTCATGCAGAAGAGTGTGATCCTAGAAACGGCGCACATAGTAAGAAAAGTGATGGACTCTTAAGGAGGCAGGATGCAACCCGGAACCCCACACTATAAATACCACCCAGTCGAATTGGAGGTAGAGCAAAAAAAAAAAAAAAAAAAAAAAAAAAAAAAACAAAAAAAAAAAAAAAAAAAAAAAAAAAAATAATAATAATTATAATAATAAGATACGTTTTACAAGTATTTATTAGCATGCAAGGTCGTGTACAATCGTGGGCGGGTCGGTGAGCAGGGATTTAATTGGTCGCTGGATGGTAACGAAATCTCTCCCTGAGGCAATAAGATCTGCGTGGTCTGGCCGGAGTTATTAGCGTGGGTTGGGTGTTGGTTGGGGTACCCACCTCTTGGGCGGCAGGTACTGTTGCAGGCTGTCCAGATGACACATCTTCCGCTCGCTCTCTCCCGCTTTCTCTCTCTGCTTCTTCCTCTCTTTCTCTCTCTCTTACTTTCTCTCTTTCTCTCTCTGCAAATTCCTTTCTCTCTCTCTCTCTTTCTAGTTCGCTCCGTCTCACTCTCTCTGCTTGTTCCTCCGTGAACTCCTCACGCCATATATCCCTGACAGGTATTGTCTACAGTCGTCTACCGACTTTTTACGTAAACTCCGAGACTCTCCGTCTACAGGTATCATCGCCTCTCTTGACGTCGAGAGCCTCTTCACGAACGTTCCAGTCGACGAGACGATTGAACACATCCTCGATAGAGTGTATAGATGTGAGGACACACCGGGTTTGAACATCCCCGAGGAAGCCCTAAAAGCCCTTTCTTGAAATATGCACCAAGAAGGCACCATTCACAACCCACAGAGGACATCTTTATTGCCAGATTGACGGCATGGCAATGGGATCCCCATTAGGGGTTCTATTTGCCAACTTCTACATAAGTGTCGTCGAAGAAAGGGTTTTCAATAAGATCCCCTGCCCTCCCCAATACTACCGCTATATAGATGACACCTTCATAAAAGTTGACAGAGAAGAGGACCTTGAAACTTTAAGAAAGACTTTCGAAGAATGCTCCATCCTTAACTTCACGTGTGAACGCAGCGTTGATGGTGCCCTACCCTTCCTGGACGTTCGGGTACAGCAGACCCCTACGGGATACACCACCACGTTTTACAAGAAGCCCACAAACCCGGGTCTATGCCTTAATGGATCCAGCGAGTGCCCAGACATGTATAAAAGATCGGTGGTAGATGCCTTTCATCTACCGCACCCTTACACACTGTTCCACACGGAGAGAAACCACAAGGGAGATCGAAAGGTCTACACAAGTCCTCATCAACAATAACTTTTCAAATCGCATGGTCGAACGCCAAACGAGGGACTCCATAAATAAATGGCACAGGAAAGAATGACCGAAACTAAAGACCAAAGTGGAGCAATAAAAAATATTATAAAAATTAATATGCACCACAAATATTTGGAAGACGAAAGGCTATAGGAAAATAATCAGTGAAAATGTCTCCCCCACTACAGACAAAGGGATAAAATTAGCCTCATAATTTATTACAAAAACATGAAAACAAGCCAGCTGCTTCTTAAAAACAACCCGGCGCCCCCAGAAACGTCTTTGAAGAGAAGGAGTGTCATCTACGAATTCACATGCTCGGTGGATGGATGCCACCATTCTTATATCGGGATGACCATCACCAGATTCTCCAAGCGTCTCTCCTGCCACTTTCAAGAAGGGGCCATTTTCATTCACTACAGGGAAAAATATAACAGGAGACCAGAAAGAGCTGAACTTATAACAAACAGAAATTATTGACCATGCACCGGACCAGAAAAAGCCTACGTTATCTTGAAGCATTACACATATTAGAGAAATAACCGACTATCAACACGGTAAAAGAAACAGAATTTCTTCCTACCATCATAAGAAGAAATAGCATAAGAAACCAACCGACTTCGTGTACCGCCACGAGAGAGAGAGGAGAGATCGAAGGGGAGAGACAGAGAGAGAGAGAGAGAGAAAGAAAGAGAGAAAGAGAAAGAGAGAGAGAGAGGAACAAGCAGAGAGAGAAAGAGAAAGAGAGAGAGAGGAACAAGCAGAGAGAGTGAGAAGGAGCGAACGAGAAAGAGAGAGAGAGAGAGAGAGAGAGAGAGAGAGAGAGAGAGAGAGAGAGAGAAAGGAATTTGCAGAGAGAGAAAGAGAGAAAGTAAGAGAGAGAGAGAGAAGAAGCAGAGAGAGAAACCGGGAGAGAACAAGCGGAAGATGTGTCATCTGGACAGCCTGCAGCAGTACCTGTCGCCCAAGAGGTGGGTACCCCAACCACACCCAACCCACGCTAATAACTCCGGCCAGACCACGCAGATCTCATCGCCTCAGGGAGAGATTTCGTTACCATCCAACGACCAAATAAAATCCCTGCTCACCGACCCGCCCACCGATTGTACACGACTTTGCATGCTATAAATAATAATAATAATAATAATAATAATAATAATAATAATAATAATAATAATAATAATAATAATAATAATAATAATTGTTATTAAATGAAAATAAAGATGATTGTCACAGTTGTACTGAACTGTGTTAGGTTCTTTGATCAACCAACCTACTACTTAAAGAGGATGACCTTTGTTAGCAAGTGGTAACAGAAGTAAAATCATAACAATCTATTTAACACAACAGTAATTAGGATCAATTTAACACAAAAGAGGGTATGCAAATGACATAAACAATTTTCATGCTACATGTAAGCAAAACTGGTATGTAGGTGCTGAATAACGAGCCCATCTTGGCCCATCCACTAGAGCTGTGAGCTGTGATCTGTTGTAGGGTGCAAGAGTGGTGCCACGGACCCAGAGGAATCGTAGATAACTTGCACCCAGAAGCTCTAGCTGTGGTATATTGCACCCAAAACTGGTCACTATAAGTTGTACATTTCATATTAACTGTAAACTTTTACTATCCATCCAAGTTACATTTACGTTACATTTACAAAGCCTGAGTTACAATTACAAAACCTGAGTTACGTTTACAAACCGAACTGTATTACAGTTATCCTAACACCATTTGAATTGTGAACAGTAGTGATAGTTCAGTAACTACAGTAAATACAACATTCAAATGCAATATGTTTAAACCAATACAAAACATGATCTTTGCATATAATAAAAATATTACAATTTCCAAATAATCTTTAGTATAACTACGAGTAACACTTATTGGAACAAAATACAGCACTCCCATAATCAGTCCATTCGCAGTGTCGGGTCCTCTTACGTTGAGAGATATATTAAGAAAATACCACTCAAGTAACAATACCACACAGGTAATAGAACAACAGAAACACACAGGTAACAACCGCATAGGTAACAGAGTTTTCCCAAGTTCACGAAGCATGGGAGCACTCAAAATCATGTAGCGTTAGACAGAGAATGACCCCGACCAGTCAGTTCCAGTGTCGAAGACGTCTCAAGAACCTGGCTACCTAATAAACACTTAAAGAGCCCAGTGACCACCGATATGCGAGTTACAAACTTGAAATGTATTCAGCGATATAATTGGAACATCATACACATTAAATGTGACAATACCTCCCTTCGTCAGACACAAAATAAGATTTTGTTGTGGTACATTACAAGGAAAACTATTGCAAAAAAAAAAACTTGGAATGTACTTACATTTATACGGTAATGTGACGGCTCAGAAAAACAGCCCCACGTTTTCTGACCCCTTTGATAAAACCTCCACTCTGAAATTAAATGACTGTAGAATAAGAGACCATCTCATTAATCTACCGTTGGAAACCTTTGCCTTTTGAAGATGCACCAAAGGCTGATGATCTGTCTCTATTATAAAAAAATCTGCCATACAAGTAAGCTTGAAACTTTTGTAAAGCCCAAACAATAGCAAGACACTTTCTTTATGATTGCATACCTTTGTTCACGGTCCATCAGCTTACGACTTGCATAGGCAATAGGATATTTCCTCCCATCATAGTCACCTGCATCAAAACAGCGCCGACACTACTGTTGGAAGCATCCGTCCTTAGAATAAATGGTTTGGATAAATAAAACTGGAAGCCTAAGAATAGGACTGCAAAGTAAGATAGATTTCAAAGTTTTGAATGCATTGTCATGTTCTTTTTTCCATACTAACTTATTTGGAAATCCTTTCTTTGTCAAGTCAGTTAATGGAACTGCTAAAGATGCAAAGTTCGGTACAAATTTCCTGTAACTAGCCAATTAACTCCATGAATGACCTGACCTGTTTCTTTGTTTCTGGTCTTGGTCGCCCTCTTGAATAGCCTTCAGCTTGTCATTTGTAGGTTCAACAGTACCACTGCCAATCAAGTGTCCTAAATACACTAACTGTGTTTGAGCAACTTCACACTTTGACGGCTTTGCTGTCAGGCGTGCCCACCTTAGCCTCTCCAAGACTTTCCTTAATTCTTCGAGATGTTCTTCCCAAGATTCTGTGTGAATGAGGATGTCATCCAAGAAACTATCAGTGTGTTCCAATCCTTGTAATAATTAACGCATCAATCGATTAAATGTTGCTGGACTGTTCGACATACCAAATGATGTAAAATCACGATCCTTGGGTCTCATTGGAATCTGCCAATAGCCTTTACATAGGTCAATCTTTGAAAAGAATTTGCTTTGGCTAATTTTTGTCATTATTTCCTCTGGGTCTGGCATAGGTTCAGGATAAAAAACGGTTAACTTGTTTAACTTTCTGAAATCAATGCAGATTCTGTTACTTCAGATTTCTTTGCCACTACGATGGCACTGGCATATGGAGGTTCAGATAGCTCAATGACATCCATATCTAGCATGCTCTGTATCTCTGCTTGTACTGCACCTCTTAATGCATAGGGGATTTGATATGATATGGTCTGTTTTCTGATGGGGTTTCCTCAGTAGTCAAATGGACTTCATGTATTGAATGATATCCGTTCTCCCTGGCAGATCTCTCAAAACATCCCTAAATTCATGTAATAATGGTATTCACAGAAGCAACTGTTCACTGGTGAATGCTTGGCTCACATTGACATTAGTACAAGACTCTGTTGCTTTCATGGGTAATAGATGGACTAAGTGTTCATTATCATCGGTTTCCTCTGAATCTATAACTGCACAAGAAGCCAATTGAAATAAAGCATTGCCACTTAGACTAGGCTTTATTAGCTGACTGTACTTCTTAAGGAGATTCGCATGAAACATACGGATTTTACCATTCATATTTACCCGATAATCTGCTAATCCTTTTCTTATCAAGGACTTTGAAAAACGTCCTTCCATTGCCTTAACAGTTTTTCTGATCAGTTGGGAGAAGAATTAAAACATAATCACCCGCCTTAAAAGTCCTAGTCTTTGTTTTTCTGTCGTAATATTTCTTGTATCTTGCACTGGATTCTTGAGTTCCTTCTGTGCTAGTTCACAGGTTCTTGACAGTAGTTCCTTCAGGTCTATCACATACTGGTAAGTACTTTTCACATCAGGCATAGTTTCTTCCTTCGTCCATAATTCTTTCAGCACAGTCATGGGTCCTCTGATTGTTCTACCATATAGAAGTTCAAAAGGTGAAAATCCAGTACTTTCTTGCAGAGCTTCTCTATAAGCAAATAGCAATGCTGGCAAGTACCTGTCCCAATCTTTTGGTCTTTCAGAACTCATTTTTCTCAACATTGTCTTTAAGGTACCATTAAATTTTTCAACCAAACCTTACATGCAAGATGATAAGGTGTTATTACTAACTGCTTAACAGACAAAAGTCTACCTACCTCCATGACATTTGATGTGAATTGCATACCCATGTCTGACAATATTTCCTTTGGAATCCTTTGGAATCCCAACTCTACTAAAAATTTGCACCAACGTCTCTGCCACTCGCTCTGTCTCAGTGCCTTTCAGTGGAACTGCTTCAGGATATCTGGTACTGTAATCTACCACTGTTAATATATATCTATGACCACTATCAGTTACTGGGATAATTGGACACAACAGATCTGCTGCCACTCGCTCAAAAGGTGTGTCAATCAATGGCATCTGATCAAGAGGAACCTTTGTTACCTTGCCCTTTGGAAATGTTTTCTGGCACACATCACAGGACTGACAATATCTAGTCACCTCTCCTTGGAGTCCAGACCAGTAAAAGTTGGTTAAAATACGATCTAAGGTTGTTTTAGCACCGAGGTGTCCTCCTAAAATGCTGTCATGAGCAATGCTCATCACCTTTTGCCTTAAAGATTCTGGAACAAGAAGTTGTTTGAACAATTTGTTATCGCTTACCTTAGGTGACTGGAATAGTCAATATAGCAAGCCTTTCTCTACATTAAACCAGGTCACATTACCATCTCCCATCACTTTCCTCTTACTAGAGATTGCATAATTTCGGTACACTCCTAGCCTGAAGTACCTTCATTTTGTTAACTGAAACCTCAACATCCACCCATCCTGCAACATTCAATGCTTTCATACCCCGCTTTTTTTTTATAGCTTGGCCTCTGGTTACAACAGATTGAAGAACCTAACTACCTTCCTTTTGGTTTTCTCTCTTACACCACTGTTCATTTGGATCCAAATGATTTCTGGCACCCTCTTGGTTTCCAATAATTAAATATTACACAGGTTTCTTCATACAAAGAGCATTTACTTTCCCTGTATAGAAAGGTGTATTACTATCAATTGAGGCATCTTCTACTGTATGCACTGTACCATCTATCAATACACATTTTTGAACATGACCTGTTAACTGATTATCTTTTACTACTATGAGATTCAGGGCTTCTGTAACACGGTTTTTTCGCAATAACTTTTTATCTATGCATTTCATAAATATAACGCTTATTCAGAATACATACTATATCTACACATAAATTTTGACTGTATTCTGCATTACGTAGGTTGAATAAATTTGTTACTTATAATGTAAAAGTGACCTTTTTTGAAGACGGGCCAACTTACTCAGAGAAAAGGTTTCGAATGCACTCGTTATGTAACTTATGACGGCATTTCTTCCCTCTTTCTCAATGGATGATTGGCTGTACGTAACGAAGGCTAAACCTCTGGCAGCAATGACATACAAATTTAAATACAAGCAAAGCAGTAGACCTTTATGAACTCTGGAACCTCTCCACTGATAATTGTCATAATGAACAAATCAACAAAATATGTTATTAAATTCAAAAACACTTCGATTATTAGTCTAACTCCCAAAATAGGTTTCCCTAAGAAATTCAGTCTACTTTATAGGTCACAATCAGATTGACAAGATGTAGGGAATAGCTGGTAATTTTCAAAAACATAGTAGACAAGGCTTGATTTGATAACTGCTATATCCAATGTCAAGCAATTTTTATTTTTCTTGGCTATCTACCTATTTACTGAAAAAAAAACAGCCGGTACCATATATTGGCTTTAAACCTTCACCAATAATTATCATCAGAATGATGACTTCATGAGGCTCCACCCACTTTCGCCTCGTTATAATTCAGGATAACACTGAAGGCTACCATGGGCACTGTTGGATTAGAAAATTTAACATCTGTCTATAAAAACTAATTTCTCGAGTAGTTGTAAGAAGTGCTATATGATCCTCAAGGATCCCAGCAGTTGGCCTAAACGTTTAATTCATGTATATTACTGCTATACTGTTGCGGCACTACTGCTACAGTAGTATTACTACGCTAGCACTGATACCCCACCCACATCTATGTATCGTTCCGCCATTCATAAAGTCTTTGGGTTTCAGAGCCGATGGAGTTTCTGCCTGGTGGATGGGCGGGGCAACATTTCGTCAAAAGGCGTGTTTACCTTGCTTACGTAATGAATGTTTTTCGACTTTTGGCTCGTAATCATTGGCCATGGCGTCGGCTAGATCAGTTTTATTCTATAAAAATTAAAACTATCGGGTTTAGGTTATTGATAATGCTGACAAAATTTGTGTGTGGTTGTAAAATATACATATGTCAACTTTCAGCTACATCCGATGCTTTGACAAGGAGCAAAGTCCAAAAAACCGTGTTACAGAGACCCTGAATCTCATAGTAGTTGACGTTTTACCACTATACCACTGCATCCCATGTCTCTTAATACTGTAACAAAATGATCTCCAACATAACCCATGGAAATAGGCATTTTGTCACATACCTTGCATGCTCCTCTTATTACCGGTAGAACATGTCCACATGCCAATTTTACCTGACCATCACTCACACAATAGTCCATCAATTGCTTGGTCACTACACATGCTGACCCAATCTGGTGCAGTTTGTTACTCTAACCTGTTTTCTTATTCTGTTGCAAAGGACTACCACCATTAGTATTTAAAAATTTTGACTTACACTGATCCAGCTGACCCTGTAAAAATGATGCTTTGTATGGATTCCTTGGGTCTGCTGGATGTCCTGTCTGCTTGGAAAGACAGTCTTGTGGTACATGTCCTGGTTTATTGCAATTGTAGCACTTTCTCTCACATCTTTTCCGCAAAGAGTCTGTATACAGCACTTGCAACTGCCCATTGTGACTGGCACCTCTGGAACTGTTTCCAATTAGAGAGAGTTTCTGAAAAGCTTGCAAGTCTTTAGTAAAAGAAGAGTAACCATGAGCTTCAATAAACTAATCAGCAAGATTAGACATTTCATTCACATTCTTGGGATGTCGTTCTTTGAGAAACATAGACAGAGATTTACTACAACTGTCCATGAACTGCTCCCTCAAAAACAAATCCTTGAGACCTTCATAACTTCGCGTACCTCCAGACAAATTCAACCATTTTTCCACATAATTATCCAATCTAGCAAGAAACTGTGAGGGACTCTCACCTTGGTTTAGCTTATAGGAACGAAATTTCGAATGAAAACCCTCCTCAGCAAGCTGGAAACGCTTCAACAAGGCCTGCTTCAAACAATTATAATCCAAAGCCTCTGAAACCGGTAGACGAGAATAAGCCTCCAAAGCCTTACCTTGAAGAAGAACACTAAGATTAATAGCCCACGAAAATGAATCCCATCTAGCAAGTAAGAATCAATACAGTCTTTAGATTCATCAAATGAAGGCAGCTTAGGAAGCTTAGCCAGGGAATTAGAAAGCTCACCTGAAGTACTCGCAACCCCAACTCTTAACTCTCCTGCTTTCATTTTATGAAATTCTGTTTCCATTTTTATCTTTTCTAACTCAGTTTCGCTTTCTATTTTTCTTGCTTCTCTCTCTGCGGCTCTCTCATCTCTCTCAAACTGTTCTCTCTCTTTCTTCTCCACAAAGTCTATCAATACCTGCCCCAGCAACCCCAATCTTTCTCCTAACTCTACATACTCTATCATGAAAAATATACGTAAACCTAGAAAATGTGAACAAACAAAATCTGGTAATATTACCTAAAAAAAAAAAAAAGGCAAATACACAGCATTAATTGTAAGCTTCTTAAAAGTATAAAGTCAACACTTTACAGCAACAGTTACCATAATGAAAACCTTAGTATGTAAGACCAATTAACAATGATTGCTATATTGTTTCTTAATCATATAATTGAAGTACAATGCACTGACAAAAAATACTTGACTAACGAAAGGCCATGCAACCGCTGCCACCAAAATGTCACAGTTGCACTGAACTGTGTTGGGTTCTTTGACCAACCAACCTACTACTTAAAGAGGATGACCTTTGTTAGCAAATGATAACAGAAGTAAAATCATAGCAATCTATTTAACACAAAAGAGGGTATGCAAATGACATAAAAAAATTTTCATGCTACATGTAAGCAAAACTGGTATGTGGTGCTGAATAACGAGCCCATCTTGGGCCATCCACTAGAGCTGTGAGCTGTGATCCGTTGTAGGTTGCAAGAGTGGTGCCACGGACCCAGAGGAATCGTAGATAACTTGCACCCAGAAGCTCTAACTGTGGTATACTGCGCCCAAAATGGTCACCTATAAGTTGTACATTTCATATCAACTGTTGAATTTTACTTTCCATCCAAGTTGCATTTACGTTACATTTATAAAGCCTGAGTTACAATTACAAAACTTGAGTTATGTTTACAAACCAAACTGTATTACAGTTTGAATCGTGAACAGTAATGGTAGTTCAGTAACTACAGTAAATACAACATTCAAATGCAATATGTTTAAACCAATATATAACACAATCTTCACATATAATAAAAATATTATCATTTCCAAATAATCTTAAGTATAACCACAAGTAACACTTACTGGAACAAAATACAGCACTCCCATAATCAGTCCATTCGTAGTGTCGGGTCCTCTTACGTTGAGAGATATATTAAGAAAATACCACACAAGTAACAATACCACACAGGTAATAGAACAACAGAAACACACAGGTAACAACCACATAGGTAACAGAGTTTTCACAAGTTCACGAAGCATGGGAGCACTCAAAATCATGTAGCGTTAGACAGAGAATGACCCCGACCAGTCAGTTCCAGTGTCGAAGACGTCTCAAGAACCTGGCTACCTAATAAACACTTAACGAGCCCAGCGACCACCGACATGCGAGTTACAAACTTGAAATATATTCAGCGATATAATTGGAACATCATACGCTAATTATGATATTAAATATGAATGAAAATATAAATAAACAATATAAATAAAGCAATAAAAATGATAAAAATTGACACTGTAATAGTAAAATAATAATAATTGTAAATAATAAAAGACTTTGAACTAAAAAAAAAAAAATAATTACGATAAAATATGAATAATAAAAATAGAACGATAATGATAAAAATAAAAATAAAAATAATGCACATGAAAATTAAAAGTAACAACACAAAAATAATAATGATAAAATTAAAATCAATAATAATGATAATAAAAATCAGAATAATAAACTTGAAAATCAAAATAAATAATAAAAGTAAAATAGTAAAATAATAATAATAATAATGAAATTGAAAATAATAAAAATATGAATAAAATTATTAAAATTTAATACTAAAAATCCTAAACAAAAATAATTCAAATAAAAATAATAAAGAAATAATAATATTAATAATAGAAAATAAAAATCATAAAAAATTATAATAAAAATTAACATAGAAAATGAAAATAATAATAAAAGCAAAAATATAGTGATAATAATACAAAAATGATGTAAGAAAATGAAAAAAAATAGTAATTAAATCAAAATTAGAAATAACAGAAATTAAAATAATATAAGTAAAAAAATAAAAATAGAATAGTAATCATGAAAATAAAAATAAAAATGAAAAATAAAATTAAAAAGTAATAAAAATAAATATGAAAATTATAGAAATAAAATAAAAAAGTAAAATTGTATAAAAAAAAAAAAAATAATAATAAAAAATGAAAATAATGATAGAAAATAAAGATAATTAAAAAATAAAGATAATCAAATGATAGTAATAATTATAAAAGAAAGAAATAGAAATAAAAATAAAATAGAAACAATAAAATAAAAAGAATAAAACAAAAAAAGAAATATTACAATTGAAAATAAGAATATTACAATAAAAATAAAATATTACAAATAGAAATAAAATGACAATAATATACATAAAACTAAAGTTAATGTAAATAAAAATAACAATAATAAAATAAAAAATATGAAAGTAAAAAATAAATAGAAAAGAAATTACTCAATAAAAGTTAAAATGATTTAAAATGAAAATGAATGAGATTGATAAAATAATAAGAAAAACAACAAATAAAAATAATTATAATAAAATGAACTGTATTAAAAATATATACAAAGAATTAAAACTAGAAATAAAGAAAATTAAAGTTAAAATAATAGAGATAAAATAATATTAATAAATAATAATAATACAAATTAAAGTATACAAAATTAAAAACAATAATAATAAATGATAATTATGATAATAAAAGTACTAAAAATAAAATAATAAAAACATAATAAATAAAATTAAAATAATAATAATAATAATAATAAAATATTCAAAGTAAAATAAGATAAATAAAAATAAAAATAAAAATTCAAATAAATAATAAAGTAATAATAATAATAAAAATGAAAATAATGAAAGTAGGAATAAGTATAATGAAAATAAAAAATGATAATATAATAATAAAGAAAAATAAAAAAACATTGACAAAAATAAAAATATATTGAAAAAAGTAATAAAAATAAAGAGAAAATGTAAAAAAAATTAAAAGTAAAAGAATGAAAATAGAAAACAACAGTAATTAAAATTGAAACAGAAATAATAAATAATGATATAAACAGATAATAAAAAGTAAAAATGAAAAATAAAATAGAATAATAAAAAAAATAAAAGCAAGAAGATAAAAAAAATATAAATAAATATAAAAATCTCAAAACAATAAAAATGAAAAAAAATAACATGATAATATAAAGATAAAAATAAAAATAATAATATTCAAAAAGTAATAATAACGAAATTAGAAATAATAATAACATAATTAAAATATTTAAATATTAAATATAAAAAAGGAAAAATTAAGAATAATAGAATATAAATTCTAAAGTTAATAAAATGATAAAAATAACAAAAAATTCAAATGTAAAATAATAGAAATGAAAATGAAAATGTTAAAAGTAATAATGAAGAAATTTTAATCATTAAAATGAAAAATAATAAAAAAATACAAAATAAAAACAATAGTAATAATTTTCAAAATAAGAATAATGAAGATAAATATAAGATAATAATAAACAACAACAGTAAAATTATAATATAATTATGAAAGTAAAAATAAAAAATATCAAAAATAAACAAAAAAATAAAAGTAATGATGAAATATTAATAAGATAAATTGAAAATATGCTATAAAATAAAATTAGATAAAAAAATATATTAAATAAAAATTGAAAACAGGGAAATCTTAAAATAAAAGTAATAAAAACATATTTAAAAATATTAAAAATATTAAAATGAAAATAAATGTAATAAAATATAAAGTAATGAAAATAAAATAGTAATAACATAATAAAAAAAAATAAAAAAAAGAAATAAAAAATAAACATAAAAAACAAACGAATTTAGCAAACAAAAATAATAATAAAATAATAATAATTAAATAAAAAAATTATAAAATAAAAAAAACAACTATGATAATAATAAAAATAAATAAAAAAATCACAGAAAGAAAATGGAATGAAAATAATGATAAACTTATAAAAATAAAAACAAAAATATAAAAATATAAATAAAATTGATAAGATAATAATAATAAAAATCCAAAATAAAATGATTACAATAAAAAAGTAATAATAACCAGAAAAAAATATAAATAATAGAAATTAAAATAATATGATAAAAAAGGAAAACTAAAATATTAATAAAATAAAATAAAAATAAAAATAAAAAATAATGAAAATAAAAAAATAAAAAACAAATTAAACAGTATAATAATGAAAAAAAATAATAATGCAAAAAAATCTAAAATTACAAGTAATAAAATGAAAATAATAAGAAATAAAATACTAAAAAAATCTAAAATCATAAAATAATAAAAATGCTATAAAAATAATAAAATAAAAAAAAATCAAAATAAAATGAAATAAAAAATAAGAATAAAAATAATAAAAATAATAAAATAAACTAGCAAAAATATATATAAAAGCAATTATTAAAATAGCAAATAAAAATAATAAAAAAACAACAAATGAAAATAGAAATAATAAAAAAAAGAATATTTATTAAAAAATAATGATAATATGTTGAAAATAAAAATACTAAAATGATAACAACAATAAAATAATAATGAAAATAAATATAATATGAAAATAAAAAATTGATACAAAAGATATAAAAAAGTAAAAACAATAACAATGAAATGAAAATAGAAATGATGAAGTAATAATATAAAAATAGAAATAAAAAAATGAATATAAAAAAATGAAAATAAAAATCCAAATAATAATAATAATAAAAATATAAATAACAAAAATAGAAATAAAAACAATAAAAATAAATAAAAAATAAAAAATAAGAAGAATAATATAAATAATGATAATAAAAATTAAAAAATAAAATAATAAAAATAAAACTAAAAATAATGAAAATGAAAATAATAAAAATGAAAATCAACAATAAAAATGAAAATTTAAAGAAAAATAAAATAGAAATAATGAAATAATAATAAGGATACAAAATAAAAATTAAAATAATAGACTAAGAAATTGAAACTAATAACATAAAAATAAAAATAACAAAAATTAATAATAATAATGTAAAATTATAATAAAAAATAATAAAATAAAAATAAAAATAAAATGAAAATAATAATAAACTTTTCAAATTAAAAATAAAAAAGTTATAAAGGAAAATCAAAAACAATAAAATAAAGGAATAAAATAATATCAATAATCTTGAAAATAAAAATAATAAAAATAAAAATAACAGTAATAAAGTAATAGCAATAAAATAAAAATAAATATAATAATAATTTGAATAAAATAAAAGTAATAAATAATAATGATACAAAAATATAATAAAAATAAAATATTAAAAAAATTTGAAATAAAAACAATAATATAAAAAAATTAAAAAAATAGATGATAAAATAATATTAATAGAAATGAAACTATGAATTAAAAATATAAATACAAAGAATAAAAATAAAAATATAAAAATATATTTAATTGCAACAGAAATTATAAGATAGTAATAAACAATAATAAAGAATAAAAATAATGAAATATAAATAAATGAAATAAAATAAAAATAATTACATAATAATTATTAAAATTATAGTAAAAGTAATTTGCATAAAAACAACAATAATAAGATAAAAATAGTAATAATTCTAATAAAGTATAATGATAAAAATTGAAATAAAATATAATATTTAAAACTAAAATAAAAATAAAGAAATAAACTTAATATAAATGAAAATAATATAAATAAATAAAATTATATTAATAAAAAAATATTATACAAATGAAAATAATAAATATAATTAAAACTAATAAAATAATAATAAAGAATGAAAATGAAAGCAATAAGATAATAGTCATAATTTTGAAAATATGAAAAATAAAAATGAAAATAAAAATATTGGAAATAAACATAAAAGTACTAAAAATAAAAATAAATGAATAAAATCAAAAAGTAATATGTATAAGATTAAAAATATAAAAAATAAAATAGAGATGATGTTATTAAAGAGATAAAAACTCAAACCTTTTTAACTAAAATTGAAATTTTTGTATTTAACTTTTCATGTTACATTCATTGTCCTATTTTCATGCAATTTTTAAAGGAATTTTGAAGCAAAAATCACTCATCAAATAGAAGCCCAAAAACCCAAAAACCCTATTGTACTATATTCAAGCATTTTGAAGCTTTTTCTATTTCATTTTTTCTTTTAGGCGATTTCTATAATGAGTTTTGAAAAAATAGCCAAAAAAAGAGGAAAATATTCTAAAAATTATTGTTAGAAAATTTAGATATTTTCTAAAATTTTTATTTTATTATTTTGTTACATTCATTGTCCTATTTTTAGTTGATTTTTGAAATAAATTTTGAAATAAACATCAGTCATCAAAAAGAGGAGAAAAGTATAAAAAATTTTGCATTCAATTTAAATTCTTTCTAAAACTGCATTTAATTAAAAATTCATTGTCCTATTTTTAGCTGATTATTTCAATAATTTTTGAAACAAAAATCAGTCATCAAAAATAGGAAAGAGCTCTAAAAAATATTGTACTAACATCGAAATATTTTTCAAACTTTATTTTCAGGCGAAGTTTTAAATGATTTTTAAAATAAAAAGTAGACATAAAAAACGGGGAAAATCTCCCAAAAATATTTAGTTCATATAAAATTATTTATAAACTGGATTTTATGTTATGTTCATTATCCTGAGTTAGGCAATTTTCGAAATTATTTTGGAAACAGAAATCAGTATCAAATGATGTCAAAACCACATAAGTGTTTTATTTTCTGTTTCTTTTCTTTTCTTTTGTCATTTTTAGTTAATTTTTTAAAATGATTTTTGACACATAAATCTGTCATCAAAATGATGAAAAACCACCCAAAAATTGTGTACCAAAATTGAAATAGCGCCTCAGTGGCGTGATCGGTTTAGTCTTGGCCTGCCACTTCGGTGGCCACGAGTTCGATTCTCGGCCATTCCATTGAGGGGTCAGAGATGTGTATTTCTGGTGACAGAAGTTCACGCTCGAAGTGGTTCGGAAGTCACGTAAAACCGTTGCTCCTATCGCTGAATAACCACTAATTCCATGAAACGTAAAAACACCATACAAGCAAACAAACAAACAAACACAAATGAACTACTTTTTAAACATTTTTATATTACATTCATTGACCTATTTATGTGGTTTTTGTTATGATTTTTGAAACAAAAATCACTCAACTAAAGGAGGACAAAACCCCCCAAAAATATTGTAGTATTTAAATTGAAATATATTTTAAGATTTTTTTCAATTTCATCTTGTTTATTCATTTTTAAGGTGATTATATAGTGGTTTTTGAAAATGGCCAGCCAACAAACAGGAAAAAACTAAAAGATATTGTGCACAAATTCGAATATTTTTAAAACTCTTCATGTTACTTTCATTGCCTCAATTTAGGCATTTTTTCAAAACCATTTTTAAAATAAAATTCAGTCATCAAAAAACGAGCAAAACTTCCAAAAATATTAATCTAAAATTAAATAATAATTTAGACTCATGTTTATTTGAAATCCATTGTCCTACTTTTTACAGAATTTTAACATGATTTTTGAAGCAAAAATATGCCATCAAAAAGATGAAAAAAAAAAAAAAATTGTGTACCAAAATAGAAATATCCTCTTAAAACCTTTTATGATACATTCATTGTCCTATTATTATGCGATTTTTGAAAAGATTTTGGAACAAAAACTTCTCATTAAAAAAGAGGGGCAAAAATTACATATTGAATTTAAATTGAAATATTCTTTAAGCATTTTTCTGTTTCACTTTTTTACTTTTTAGGCGATTTTTATAATGATTTTTTTTGAAAACGAAAACTGTCAACAACCACTGAATAAAACTCTCAAGAATTTTGTGCAATAATTGATATATTTTTAAAAACTTTTTATGTTACGTTAATTGTACTATTTTTATGCGATTTTTCAAATGAGTTTGAAATTCAAATCAGTCATCAAAAAGAAGGAAAAAACCCAAAAATATCAAATTGAAATTAATTTATTTTCAACTGTTTTTTATGTTATATTCATTGTCCAATATTTATGCGACCTTTTAAGTGATTTTTGAAAGAGAAATTAGTCCTCAAAACAAGAGCAAAACTTACATAATTTTGTATTTAAATTGAAATATTTCTTTTATATCTTTTGGGGAAAATAAATTTTTTATCTTTTTTGGGCGATTTCCATGATGATTTTTGAAGCAAAAACCAGCCAATAAAAAGGGTAAAAAACTCTCAAAAATATTGTGCAAAAATTGAAATATTCTTTGTCATCTTTTTAGGCGATTATCTAAAATTTTTTTATATATATCTTACAGATATGAATTGATGTGTTAGTGAATTACATATCGTGTGCCCTTGCTTGGAGACAGAGTGAGCTGTAGAGGCGACCTCCTTGAATGAAGGAATCTGATGCGTATGCATTTTAAGCTGGAGGCTATCCGTACTGTTGCCAGGGGCAGTTTGGGGTGTGGTGGGTATGTACATTCGTTTGTACGGATGTCACAGATCTGACCGATCAAGGCACTTGGGGGAAAGACACATTCCTTTGGGGTAGGAAGAAAGACGGTTGAGCGACGCCAGGTGTCGGAAGAAAAAAAACCCCCCATCTTATAGATGGGCTCTATTCCATGATATTAGAGACGGGATTCTCTATCTTGACTAATACAATATAACAATTGACATTTTGTGTCTGGGAGTGAATACTTAGCCAGGAGAGTGGAATGATAACAAAATAGTTTTCTTTGTGGGGCAGACTTGGGATTTATCACTATGACTTATTAATCAATTTACTATATTTTATGTTCATGTGCTTTGGGTAATAAATAGTTTATTCTGTATTTATGTGAGCTTAATAGCCTAGTGACATGCTTGCAGATAGAGGGTGCCGCCTGCTGCCACAGGTAAGAATTGTTAATTTGTGTAGTTTTGTCAAAAGGGGGGAGAGTTACAGTGGTGGGCAGCGGTTTGACAAGCTTTTTATATATTTTATAGGCTGTAGGTACGCTAACGAAGAGACTGGTGACTAGTTAGACATATATTTTTTGGTAGGAAAAGGGGTTATAATCATGTCACAGGCAACTCGGGGTCCTTTTTGCTGATTCAATGGTTTGGTGTGGTGTTCGAAGAGTCGGGTTACTTGGGTATCTCTCTGCATCTCAGTGTTAGCCGGTTAGTGATTCATGAAAACCAGTGTTTTAAAACGTGAGGGGAAAAAAGTTTAATTTTTGACATATTAAAGTGTTTCACGAGTGTGGTGAACAGGCTACCCCATATTTGCGATGCGTATACGAATTCGGTTTCCAGTCATATGAAGATGTGAGTGTATTTTCAAGTTTTCTTTCTTCTTTTCTCCTTTTTATTTTTGTTTTTGTTTTTATTCCTTTTTGCTTGCAGTGAATTTACTCGAAGGGTGTTTTTGTTTTGATGTCTCTCGAAATTCGACGGACATTGTAATGATGTGAGCGAGGGTTTTCGGTTGTTGTGAGCCACGCCCTGAGAGAGAGAGAGAGAGAGAGAGAGAGAGAGAGAGAGAGAGAGGGAGGCGAGAGTTTGTGTATGAATCTGGATGACGGGGGATCTTTTCGCTGGGTTGGATCGCTTGGTAAGCGTTTTGCACCTTTTTTCCTTTTTCTATCCCCTCCCTATTTTTTGTTGTTGTTTTTGTGGGATGATATACTGGGCGCGGGGCTCGTTTGTTTTTTGTTATCCATTATTGGGGGAAAATTTGTATTAATTTTTTTCTGGATTGGGTTTTGTTTGTATATATACATTGATGCTATTGAAATCGGGGAATCTTATAGATCATAAGAGCTTCCGTAGAGAGAGAATAATGGCGGATGCTAAAGCTACCACATCACTGCTACATCACGTAACGAACGTGAGTGCGGGTGTGAATAATTATTTAAGCGCAAAGAATATAATGGATGATATAGAGGCGTTTAGAGAGGCGAAAGCTTTGCTAGATTTCAATAAAGGCGATCTCTCCTATCGTTGCAGAAGTTTCCGATTTGCAAAATGTCGTACCTGGACTGATTGCAAGCATTTTTTAAAACAGCTTATGGCTCAAAGGAACACGGAGACATGGTGAGGGACCTTAGGGGTCTTTATAAAATACGGAATGGCACTAATAGCCTTGTAGAACATAGTTCAAAACTTTTTGACTCAGTGGCAGAATGGGTAGGAAAATTGAAAACATCTAAATGTGTTACAGGAAGTAGTGTCTCACTTGATAACACTGATTTATTTTTCGATGCTCTTGCACGATGTACCGGATGCAATAGTGAATAGCTTTAATAAAAAGATTGAACCTACTTCAGACGAAGAATTACTTTATGCCCAAATTGAGAAACATATGTCTAAATGTCCCACCGTAGATAGTACAATTTTCAATGGGACAAGCCCGAGGAATAGGGTGCAAAGAGACAGAATTTTCTTCTCCCCGTCTGTGTGCAAAAGTTGAATATAACAAAAGATCGATCGATCAAAGGCAACAGCAGTTGCACTGTTTCAACTGCAATAAACCAGGGCATCCAAAGAAATTGTGTAGGGTTAAATATTGTGGAATGTGTAAGAGTACCGCTCACTGTTGGCAATCTTGTCCGTCCCAGATACGGAGAGATGCGAGGCCTACACCTCAAGGTTCTGGTAATTATAATGTGAGGACTTCCCAGGCGGGTCAAACAGAGGACCAAAGGCGATCGGCGAAATTTTGGAAGGCTGATCAACAAAAAGGGTACAGGTGATTAGTACGTGCCATTGTGGTCTCGTGGGGGACGGCAGTAGGGGATGTGGATATCCCGATATTTATAGACTCAGGAGTGTCTATAAATTTAATGGACTATAATTTGTATCAATCCATGTTTTCCAAATACCCTTTGCAACCCTCAAAGGAGACGGTGTGTGATGTGCAAGCCCATAGATTAAATACCCTGGGTTGTGTTCAAATACAGTTTACTCTCAGTGACAGAGTACTATCAGAACTATTTTTGGTAATGAAAGGAATTGCGTTGGGCAACAGACTTTTGCTGGGTCATCCTGCGTGTAAGAGACACAAGATTTCGATCCATGCGGGTGTTAATGGGATAACAGTCGGAATACCTAGTGTTTTTCTTCCTTATGAGGACATCGAGATTATTGAAAAAGGAGATGTGCTCGGTGATATTAATGGGCGGTAATCACGAGTGTTACGGAGAGAGGTAATATTAAAACCACACTTGGTGATATGGGAAATGATTGCGGGGATTCTATCGGAGTTCACGGCGATAACAATTATTGTGGTAATGGTATTATGGATGGGGATGTGGATACTAATATTGATGTTATTTCTGATACTAACAATGTTGGGGGATAATACTGAGGGTGGTAATGTGTATGGGGTGTGGAAAGAGAGATACTAACCACAAATATATAGTGTTTTATCTGAGGATATTGTGTTATTACCTGGTTCAAAGACTATGGTAAAAGTCAAATTGAAGGAAGCGAGAAAACCTACTTGGATGTGTGTTTTATTGAAAATAGCGAGAGGCTTAGAGGGGTTATTAGCGCGGCATCATGTGAACAGGGTGGTTATCCATGGATAGGGACCACGTGGTTGGAGTTACTAAATTGTAATGATACAGTTAGGAGATACCAGAAGAATACATATGTATTGAATTTCCAAGATTGGAGTCGTGATACTGGTTCAATGGTTATCGTAGAGGGGAAACCTGAGTTTTCAGAGGCAGTAATGCAATCAAGGAAACGAATATTTAGAGAACATTTAGCTAATGCAGATTATAAGTGAACATGTTGAAGTGAATAAGCGAGCTCTTGGCAGAATTTGGGGATACGGTAGCCTTACAAGGTGATAACTTGGGGTGACTAATGTGTTAGAGCATAAGGAGGTAAATTTGGGAGAGTGCACAAAACCTATTTATATTCCTGCATATCGCATACCTTTCAAAATCAGAGAACAGGTAGAGAAAGAGGTCAATAGATGGGAGGAAGAAGGCAATCATTGGACCTAGGGTGTCTCCTTATAACTCTTTCCCTGTAGCGGTGCATAAGAAGGACGGTTCTGTCCGCGTATGCATCGATTTTTAGACTTTTTTTTAAATGAAAAAAACCAATCCACTGGACCGGTATCCAGTTGCGTGCATACCAGATCTTTTGTTGAAATCAGCGGACTTAATATTTTATAGCTCAATTGATTTGGTGCAGGGTTTTTTGCAGGTCCCTCTTAGTGAAAGTGTAGTGCTAGCCAGCCTTGCATAACGAGGCGCACTGTGAGGTTATTCAGACCTGCGAGTTATATGCAAGTATCGTGTGTATACTTCCCATCCTCGTCGGAGATTGCGACGATAATTTCTAAGTCAGTATTCTTCTTTGGGTATAAAGGCGGAGATGTTTAAAACTCATGATGATAACTTAACAATATATTTGCGAAACTACATCTCTTGAGCAGAGACAAAAGGTGGTTAAGAGAACTTGATTCTAGGAGGGGAAGTAGAGTTCTGAGTTACAATGCATTTACAAAATTATAGGAGAGCAAAGCTTAGCTCAGCATACTAACATACAGACAGACGAACATGTGAGAGGAAGTCACATAGACGTCTGTGGGTTATAGGTCAATAGGTTCTCAGGCGAAAGCACTGTGACCTGTTTGACACAACAATGGATTTGATTATCACAGGGAAATGCAAACCAGGGCGTCGCTGATTCAACACGCCAAGGCCTAGCTTGCATTCTGTTTATCAATCTTTATCACACTCCTTGCTATCTCAACAGTGGACCCCTTGGTTATTGGCTTTATTTATATATAGGAATATATATATTTTTAGAAGTAACCCTTACAAAAGTAGCAAGGAATATACCGCTTTTTCAGTGCCCAAGGGACACTATGAATTTACGTGAATGCCTTTCGGTTTATCGGGCAGTTCGATGACTTTTACAAGCTTGGTGAACACAGTTTTGCATGGGTTATTGGGCAAAAATGTTTTTGTGTATATGGATGACATATTGGTCGCAACAGACACGACACGATCGCCCAACACCTGAAAGTACTTACAGAAGTACTTAGGAGGCTTAGATTAACGGGGTTGAAAATTAAGCTAGCTAAGTGTTCGTTCTTGAAAAAGCAAATCACATATCTAGGCCATGTCATACCTAAGGAAGGGGTTAGAGTAAATGACGATAAAGTCAAAGCAATAGCGAATTTTCGCACCCCCAGATCAAAGAAAGAGATTAAGTTTTTCCTGGGTATTGCCGGTTTCTTCAGGGGGTTTGTGAAAGGGTTCTCTAATATAGCAGCTCCCCTAACCGATGTATTGCAGGAAGACGTTCAATTTCATGGAATAGGAACTCCAGGGGGTAGAGTTTTCAAAAGCTCAAGGACGCGCTAATGAATCCCCCTGTTTTGAAGTTTCCAGATTTTAGCAAACCTTTTACATTAGTGACTGATGCCAGCCAGGAAGGTATAGGTGCTTGCCTTATGCAAAGTTTGATGGGAAATTCCATCCCATAGCCTTTTATAGCAGGAAGTTCAGGACAAAGAGCAGCAACGAGAGATCAATGGCTACCATAGATAAAGAAGCCTTTGCAATAGTGTCGAGCTTGGTTAATTTTAAAATGTTATTGATGGGGAACAAAGTAGAAGTTCTTACAGACCATAAGCCATTATTAGATCTTTTTAATAAACCCGATTTGTTGCCTAAAAGAGCTCAATGGATTTTGACTATCAGAGATTTTGATGCAAAGCTCAAATATATAGAGAGCAAATTAAACGTAGTTGCAGATGCTCTTAGTAGAAGTTTTCACGACATGGAAGGATTCCAAGTCGTGCAGGTCACTAGTGAGGCTATGCAATGGGATATGGGTCTCATAGAGAAAAGGCAAAATGAAGACGAGATTCTAGCAGACGCGAAAGCGTTTCTTAGAGGGGAATTAGTCAGGAAACGTTATAGTTGCCTTTTTGTTTTCGTGGGGATTGGAGTTAGAAGGTAATCTATTGGTTAGGAAAATTAAATATAAATTGAGTACCAGTGAAAGTAAAGGAGATATGACACAGATCGTAATTCCAAAAGTCCTAATTCCAGTGGTTTTGGATATAGTTCATTGCAGGTTCGGTAGTCCACACTTGGGAATAGAAAAAACGTATGATGAGGTTCGTGCTAAATACATTTGGAAAAACATGGGGAAAGATGTGGAAAATTTTGTGAGGAATTGTACAGTGTGCAATGCATGTAAGCCTGCAAGAATAACTTCTTTGTGAACAAAACTTTGGAATGTATAGCGGAAGTCGTGGGGATACAGAAAGTAACAATTATTCCATACAGACCTCAGGCTAATGGGTTGTGTGAACAGGCAAACAGGAAAGTGCTCGAGGCTCTCAGGAAAACTGCAGGTGGTACTGAGAAGAATTGGGACAGATATGTTGATGTTGTTAGAAATAGTATTAACACTATGGTTAGTGATTCCATTAAAATGTCTCCATTTGAAGCTTTGTTTGGTTGCCCAGCACGAGGCACATTTGATTTGGTAACTATACCTCATCATGGGGAGGATCGATCGAGGCGTTGGTATCCACAGCGAGAGAGAGACATGCTTGTCTCAGCCGTAATCTCGAATCCACAACCAGAGGAATGGTAGAAAAAAGTATTGGTAAAACATGTGATCCCAAGATCAATGTTGGAGACAAGGTATTTTTAAAACTTAACGTGAGAAATGAACTGAACTACAAATTAGGCCTGAAGTTTGAAGGTCCTTTTAAAGTCATTGAGGGGAAAATTGGTAATAGATTTGTAGTCTTAGAGGAAAAAACAGGTCGGTCGAGGTTAACACATATCTCGAAATTGAAAAGAATTGGTTGTGGTGATCAATATCGAGTTCGAGAGCCTGGGTTCAGCCAGATTGGAACTCAAGGAATCGCGTAGCAAAGTTGAAGGACTGGTAAACACGTTAAACGAACTTGAGACTACAAGAAACCTGTCCACATCACTGGGACGTCTTTTAGCAGAAATAAAAATAACTGCAAACAGGGTACAAGGCAAGATCGTGGAAACACTCACTTGAGTCCCAGAGACAAAGCCAGTCGTGGGGAGGGACCTGTCTAGAAGACAGAAAATGGCAGTACAGCTGTTGGCAGCCTGGGGTGTAGCTATTGCAGCCATAGCTGGAGTAGCAATAGCGAGAAATTAGAAAACGGATTTGAGGAGTTGAGGAAATCGAGTAACATATTACACACGACAGTAAAAGGAGTCCGGAAGACCTAGATGTCACCATTACGTTTTTCACTATACACTACACTGTTGAATGTTGAAGAGAAACAGAATCTTTGTTGAATGAGATTAAAAGCCAAGTGGAGGCAGTTGTAGCAGCTTCACGGGGGAAAGTTTCAAGGAAAATGTTGCCATTGGGAACTTTGGAGTCAAATATTATTTTCTTTACGGGAGATTTACTTTATAGATACCATGGGATTTTAAAGGTAACAATTATCAGATAAGGGGTTACTTGTTATGATACCAGTCAGTGATAAAAAACCGTTTCACAGCTATATATTTAGGCCATTTCCTAGTTCTTTCCAGGGGTCGGTAGTGGTTTGGACAGGGGTAGAGATTATGTATATATTAGGTGAAGAATTCCAGTCCTCGGCAGTTGACTATGAACTAGGATGTGTGTTAGTTTATGATAGATATGTGTGTGAAAGTAAGATATTCACTCTTCGACGTATTGACCTGTCAGGTTGCGAACTAGAATTAGCTCACGAGAATTTACCGACTCACTGTGACTTTAGAGAATTCCCTGATCCATATTAAGGAATATCGACGGAGACAACGACAGCGGTCTTCTGCACCAGATGCAAGATTTGTACTGTATGCAATGGGGACAACAACTCGCTCATCCTACAGGGATCCCAGTTGTTTGATGGTTCCTGCCATGTTCTCTCGGATTTCTTCATGGTGCTTAGTCGGCGTGTCTACAACTCGTCCATGAAAGTGTTTACAAAACACTTACATGGAAACCATGAGGTGGTTCGAATTCCGCCTACAGTGGAGACTGTTACAGTCCCACCACTGGAGGATAGTGACGAAGATGAGGTTTTCTTCAATGAACGTTACACAATTCCAATGATAGTGATCATGCTAGGTGTTATACTGATCACAATTTGTGCGCTAGGAGTTCTTAAACTTCTGTACATCCGGCGAGGCACAAGGGCTCAGTAACGGAGGTAGCCCTATCATGTGGCAAGTTTGATACATTGTGCATTAGTTGCTGATGTGGTGTACAACAGGAGTGCACAAAGGACATAGGTGGCCGAGCCATCTTACAGGTATGAATTGATGTGTTAGTGAATTACATATCGTGTGCCCTTGCTTGGAGACAGAGTGAGCTGTAGAGGCGACTTCCTTGAATGAAGGAATCTGATGCGTATGCATTTTTAAGCTGGAGGCTGTCCGTACTGTTGCCAGGGGCAGTTTGGGGTGTGGTGGGTATGTACATTTGTTTGTACGGATGTCACAGGTCTGACCGATTGAGGCACTTGGGGGAAAAAGAAAAGAAAGCACATCTTTGGGTAGGAATAAAGAAGACGGTTGAGCGAACGCCAGGTGTCGGAAGAAAACCCCACCCTCATCTTATATCGGGCTCTATTCCATGATATTAGAGACGGGATTTCTCCTATCTTGACTAAAATAATTGACATTTTTGGGTTCTGGGAGTGAATACGTAGCCAGGAGAGTGGAATGATAACAAAATAGTTTTCTTTGTGGGGCAGACTTGGGTTTTATCACTATGACTTATTAATCAATTTACTCTATTTTATGTTCATGTGCTTTGGGTAATAAACAGCTTATTTTGTATTTATGAGCTTAATAGCCTAGTGACATGCTTGCAGATAGAGGGTGCCGCCTGCTGCCACAGGTAAGAATTGTTAATTTGTGTAGTTTTGTCAAAAGGGCGGGGGGCGTTAGTTTATAAATTAAATATTTTTTTAAAATTATTTTTATTTTAAATTCAGTGTCCTATTTTAGCTAATTTTAAAATAACTTTTGAAGGAAAAATAAGTCATCAAAAAGAAGGCAAGAAACCCAAAGATATTGACATTTAAAATGAAATATTTTAAATTTTTTGTTTTGTTTGTTTAATATTTTTTTTAAACTTTTATAGGGGTTTTTATAATAATTAATTGAATCAGGTAACAGCCAACAAGAAAACGAGAAAACTCCAAAAGTTGATGTGCAATATTTATATATTTGTTAGAACCTTTCCTGTTACATTTATTGTTTTTTGTTTGTTTGTATGGTGTTTTTACGTTGCATGGAACCAGTGGTTATTCAGCAACGGGACCAACGGCTTTACGTGACTTCCGAACCACGTCGAGAGTGAACTTCTATTACCAGAAATACACATCTCTCACTCCTCGATGGAATCGAACCCGCGACCACCGAGGTGGGACGCAAACACCATACCAATCACGCCACCGAGGCGCTTTACATTTATTGTCTTATTTTTAGCTGATTTTCTAATTGATTTTTGTTTGAAATAAAAACCAGTTACCAAAAGAAGGCAAACTACTCCCAAAAAATATTGTATTCAAATTAATATATTTTTCAACTAACTGCTTTTTATTTACATTCATTTTGTCCTATTTTTAGCAGATTTTTAAAATGATTTAAAAAAAAAAATCTGCCATCACAAAAATGAAAAAAAAACCTAAAATTTTGTACTAAAATTGAAATATTGTTTGAAACTTGTTATGTTTACATTAATTTTTATATTTTTTATGCGATTTTAAAAATATTTTTATACAAAAAAATCACTCATCAAAAAGAGGTCAAAATATAAAAAAAAATATTGTTTACAAATTGAGATGTTTTTAAAGGGTTTTCTCTTTCATTTTTTACCTTTTTTTCCATCAATTTTTATCTTGATTTTTGAAACAAACAACAGCCAAATCAAAAGAGGAAAAACTCAAAAATTTTATGCAAAAATTTATTTTTTTTATATTTTAGAATTTTTATATTACATTTATTGTCCTATTTTTAGGCGATTTTTAAAATATTTTTGAAATAAAAATTAGTTATAAAAAACATGGCAAATCTATCAAAAATATTATATTCAAATTAAATTTCTTTTAATCAGCTTTTAATTCTATATTCATTGTACCATTTTTAGCCGATTTTCAAATAATTTTTAAAACAAAAATCAGTCATCAAAAAGAGGAAAAAACTCAAAGAAATATTGTACTACAACCGAATTATTTTTTAAACTTTTTACCTTACATTCATTGTCCTATTTTCAGGCGATTTTCTAAATTATTGTTGAAGTAAGCTTCAGTCTCGAAATAAATATATTTTAAATTTTTATTATATTATATTAATTTTCCTGTTTTAACATAATATTCAAATTATTTTTCAAACAGAAGTCAGTCATCAAAACGAGGGAATACTACTTTAAATATTGTATTTAAATTGAAATATTTTAAAAACGTTTTTAGGTTTCTTTTTTCTCCTTTTCTAGGCTAACAAAATGGAAAAACTCTCCACAATATAAATAATTTTAAAAATTTTTACATTATATTTATTGTTCAAATATTAAGCGACTTTTTAAAATGATTTTTGAAATCAAAATCAGTCATAAAAAGATGGCAAAACTCCCAAAAGTATTGTATCTAAATTGGATTATTTTTAAGCTGCATTTATTTCAGGAACACTGTCCTATTTTTAGCCGATATTTTAAATGATTTTTGAAAAAAAATCAGTCATCAAAAAGACGAAGAAGCATTAAAAAATTGTGTACTAAAATACTTTTTTTTTTTTTTTTTTTTTTTTTTTTTTTTTACTTTTTATATTACATTCATTATATTATTTTTATGCGATTTTTGAACTGAGTTTTGAAACAAAAATCACTCATGAAAAGAGGACAAAAGCACAAAAACATTATATTTAAATTGAAGTATTTTAAAAATTTTTCTGTCTAATTTTTTGTCCTTTTTAGGCGAGTTTTATAATGGTCCTTGAAACAAAGAACAGCCAATGACAAGTTGAATAATCTCTCAAAAATATTATGCAAAAATTGAAATATTAAAAAAAACTTTTATGTTACATTCATTATCCTATTTTTAGGCCATTTTTAAATGATTTTTGATATAGAAAACAGTCATAAAAATGAGGGCCAAACCCTCAAAATATTGTATTCAAATTATATTATTTTTTAAACTGCTTTTTGTTTCAAAGACATTTTCCTATTTTTAGCCGAATCTTAAAATAATTTTTAAAACAAATATCTGTCAACAAAAAGATGAAAAAGCCCTCAAAAACTGCGTACTAAAATCGAAATCTTGTTTAAAAATTTTTGTTATATTCATTCCCCGATTTTTAGGCAATTTTAAAAATAATTTTTAAAATAAAAATCAGTTATCAAAAAGAGGGCAAAACTAAAAATATTGTATTCAAATTAGATTATTTCTTAAATTGCTTTTAAATTCAAATTCATTGTCCTATTTTTAGCCGATTTTTATAATAATATTTTGAAACAGAGTACAGCTAACAAAAAGAGGAAAAACTCTCAAAAATATTATGCAAAAATGTTT
>NC_087202.1:825214-886684 GCF_015104395.2 Macrobrachium nipponense | reverse complement strand
AACCAGCGGGCTTGGAGGGCTGCAGGCGCTCGCCAAACCCGCGGTGGCGATCGAGCTGCAGGCCTGGTCGAGCCGTCTCGCTGTGGAGAACGGCTGGACTGAAGCACAGCGGCCCCGGTCTCGTGTGTCAGAAGAGCTGGTGCTGGTCACCGTACTGTTCACGGTGAGACCGGTGCATATCCTCACGGCACGTCACGTCGCTGGTACCAGCCGTGGCTGGCGCCGGCGAACGGGGGGACCTCTTCCCAGCCTCAGCCCGTGGCCGGTCGTGGACCGTCACGTCAGCCCGGGTAGCCAGCTGGTCGCCGCAGAGAGCGAGAGCTGGTCTGGTTAGAGTCGCGTGAGCGGCTGTCACCAGTCTTCCGCTCCGTGCCGTGAACCTGACGCTGAGCTGGCTCAGAGGTCTGGTTCCTAGCTGCACGGTCGCGTGGTGGGCGACCGTACACTCGGTACCTCTCGCGAACGAGAGGCCGAGACGGATCCTGCTGCCGTGGCAGAACCACTAACAGCAGGCGAGGAAGTGCCGGTGTTAGCCGGCAACCCCTCTGGTCCCCGTAGTCTTCCTCCTTGCGGAAGAAGAGACGGGCTCTGCTCCCGAAGGAGCAGGATGACCAGCGGAAGAACCCCCCGTCTCCGGAGCGAGACGGGCCCTTAGAACCTCCCGAAGGAGACTCTTGGGGGGGAGGAGGCGACCTTCTTCTTCTTAGGCTGTGAAGCCTTAGAAGATGAAGGGGAGAGGCGGCAGACGACGACGACGACGAAGAAGACGATGAAGACAACGACAACACCTTCCTCCTCTTCTTCTTCGTCAGCTTCCTCAGGACCGATGTCAAATCCGTCATCCAGGGCGTTGCCGGGGCTGCTGTTGCCGAAGCAACAGGGCCCGGACGCACCTGTCCGAACAGATCGGCATCGGGAGCAGCGGCGCCACGAACAGGAACAACGTCAGCAGGTGCAGGCATCACAGGAACAGCAGTGGAGACGGCAGGAACAGACACAGGAACAGCAGCGGTAGTCGGCAACATCACGTCAGTAAAACAGCGGCTGGGCAGGTACGGCAGGTACCGGCAGGTACGGCAGGCTGTACAGGCAGGCTGTACAGGCAGACCAGGTGGACGGGACCAGCGGCAGACAATCCTAGGTACTGGTGGGAGGTCCAGGGGCGAGCTCTTCGGGCACACAAAGTCCGGTCGAGGCAGCACGGCAAACCCAGGCGGCGGCATCACACTCCCCCGTGGTACGGCGATCGGCCCCTGCACCGATGGAGTTGGTGTGACAGACACCGCGTGCGGGGAATACACCAGGTGAGGAGGTGAAGCATAGCCAGGGGTCGACAGGGTCGTGGTAGTGGTTGTCACCGTAGCGTGCGTGACCGCAACAGAGCCAGCGAGATGGTAGAGCAGCCCTGGGAAACTCGGCACGACCTGCAGACCCAACGATGCCACACCTGTCCAAGGTCGTCCTTTGCAGCAATAGCACCTGAGGAAGCAAAGGTCGGGTGATTAGCAGGATCCTCTACCCGTCCGTGCGATGTAGACGAACGGATAGAGGACCCAGAGTACAACTCAACGTCGGGGTATCTCGCGCCCTCCTCCACACTCGACATATCGGGTGAGGAGAAGGACCTAGAAACCCCCCCCCCCCGCAGGGGAAGGCGCCAAACGTGGGAGCTGAGCAGGCGGCAGGAAAGAAGACGAAGTGTCCGTAACCAAAGGAGTCGCGGGAGAGCTCTCCGACGACTCCTTTGTAGGCCTTCGCTTCTTCCTACCTTCGTACAAGCCCCACTGCGCCTCCGACCAAGACATACACACTTCACAGGGCTCGGCGCGGGTACATTCGCGCCCCGACACCGAGCGCACAAAATATGGGGATCGATTTCTGGGAAGGAGCGGAATTTCCCGCATTTACGCCCTTCGGTACCCGGACACAATCTCCGGAGAGTAGCGGGGCGTGGAGAATCCATAATCGATCAAAATCACTTCAATGATGAAAAAAGAAAGAATGATTGTACTTACAATGATTCACACTAAAGAGAAACACAACCATACAACCAGGGAAAGCAAACGACGAGAAGCGGGCAGAGAGCGTAGAACACACGTCCACTCGCTGTGATGGCCGAAAGCAAAAGTGATTGTTTACCTCCCAGTCGCGTGCGCGCGCCTGTCGGACAAGCAGTTAACTACCGAACCCCTTGTTCGAAAGCTTACGACCTATCCAGGTGCCGCTAGTACCTTCCTATTGTAAAGGACCGAAGGTTTGTATGCCGTGTCGGAACAAAACAAACACTTTACAAACTCTGACATCCCCCACAAACTTTTCTCTCACAACCAAACCCTCAGTCGCTTTTCATGGGATCATCACCCTTACCATGCATCCTCGACACTGCAGCCACAACCACATTCTCATTCCCTGCCACATACTCTAACCTAAAGTCAAGCTCACTCAAAATCACATTTTGAAGTAAATTGTATTTTTCCTAACTATACAAACCTGAGATCCTTTACATAAGGAATTGCTGTTCAGCGCCAGCTGGACCGGTCGTAAGATTCTAATAAGGTAGTTCAGTAGTAACTGCTTGTCTGATGGTCGGGAGTCCCGCCCGACTGGAGGTAAACATATCACTTTGCTTTAGGCCCAGGAACAGAGTGAGGGGTGGCATGAGGTGGGACGATGTGTAAAGGACCTCAGGTTGTATAGTTAGGAAAAATACCATTTACTTCCAAAAATTGTGAGTTGTTCCGAGAAGTAATACAAACCCTTGGTCCGTTTACATAAGGAAGACTCACTTATTAGTGGGTGGCATCGGAGTCTTGTGAGCAGACTGGTGTTCGCCCAACCCCGGGGTTCCCTCCCTGGTCGTTAAGAGCAAAATGAGGAACCTAGCCTCTTGTCCAACTGATTGGAGTGTGTACTGCAAGATCAGTGGTCAGACCTCTGTACCAATTCATAAGAGGAAGGCAAGCGTACCTCTTATGAATAGCAAGCAAGAACTAGGTCCTATGTAAGAGCCAAATATAAAGAATTGGGTTTGTCTCTCACTGGTGTCTGCTTCCCCCCTTGTTAGGGAAGGGATGGATAAACACTTCTACCCTACTGAAAGGGATAGAATGGAGCTCAGTTACATAGCTTACCTGCATCGCCGTCCTGTCCAGCGTGGTGACGACCACTACCCTCTGCCCGCAGGGAGAGGGAAGAAAAAGAGGAGGAAGAGAAGCCAGTCACACTCTCAGTCACTCTCTATTCATGCAGTCTCACAAGGACAAGATGCTACCTTGTCCAGTAAAGGAGCTGGGTAAGCTACACAACTTGTTGAGCATCCACCATGGGTCCCAAGGAAAAAGTGTCCAAGGACCTGTGGGCAATATCCCTGTGCCACGGACAAATTCTTGTGGAATGCAAGGGTGGACCAAAGCCTCTGACTTTGTGGGTTCTCATGTGAAAAGGTACTGTGCCGGCACTCCTGTCAGAGTCGACGCTTCCGGATTACCTCACGAAGCCAGAAAGGGGCAGTGTTCTTGGACACTTCTTTCTTGGTCACCCCGAAGGTGCCAACAAGAAGAAGTGACGACAATCAGGCCTGAGGTGTTGAGTTTTCTTCAGATAGCGCTGTAGCACCTCACAGGACAAAAGCAGCAATCTCATCCGCACCATTATCAGTGCAGACTTCCAGGGAGGGGATCGTGAAGGACCGAAACCTGGCATCAGGGACCAAAGGGTTCTGAGTCGTCACTACGAAAACCCGGGACGAAATTGAGCGTAACTGATCTCCATCCCCTCGAGTGTTTAACATTGAAGGAAAGACCGTGGAGTTCTCATACTCTCTTCGCCAATTTCCATGGAAGTGGAAATATCAACTCCTCGCAGTTTAAGGACTAGGGCAGCTCTGTAGCCTTTCACTGCGAGGACAAAGAGGAGCTTCTCTCGGCTAAGAAAGACGAGGAAATCCGCTCCCTGCTGAAAAGTGGCTCTGAGCGAAGAGACACTCCACCTAAGACACCAACCACAGAAGATGGACCACTTTCCCTGCTATACTGCCGCAGAGGACTGTCTGAGGTAACCAGCCATCTCAGTTGCTGCTTGGCGAGAAAAGCCTCTCTCTCGCAAGAGATGGTGGATAACCAGTCAGCCGTGAAGACACAGGAAATGAACTGCCTGGTGGTACCGTTTCTACGTACAGTTGGCACAGCACATTGTACCATGGGCGAATCCTCGGCGGTACCTCCTAGAGAAGAGCCACCAGGTCCGGATACCAAATGGCTGAGGCCATTTGGGTGCCACCAGAATCATCCGAAGATTGCTGGTGATCAACACACTGCTGATCACTTGCGAAACAGGCAGAATAGGGAAAGGCGTCAACTACGAGGTGTCCCACGGGTGTTGGAATGCATACTCTGCAGCTGCCCATGGGTCCTGGTACAATGAGAAGAAAAATCTGCAGTTTTCTGTTATGTCGGGTAGCAAACAGATCCACTACTGGATGCCCCCATGGGTTGAAGAGCACCTGATTTCTGGCGGCTGAGCTTGTCTGCCACTTACATTCCTCTTGCCTGGAATGTATCTGGCACAGCACATTGTACCATGGGCGAATCTCTAGCGGTGCCTCCTAGAGAAGAGCCACCAGGTCCGGATACCAAATGGCCCAAGGCTATTTGGGTGCACCAGAATCATCCGAAGATTGCTGGTGATCAACACACTGCTGATCACCTTGCGAAACGAGCAGAATAGGGGAAAGGCATAAACTACGAGGTTGTCCCACGGGTGTTGGAATGCATACTCTGCAGCTCCCATGGTCCGGCACAACTGAGAAGAAAATCTGCAGTTTTCTTTTCTGTTGTGCGGTGGCAACAGATCCACTACTGGATGCCCCATAGGTTGAAGAGCCTTTCTGCCACGTCTGGGTGTAGAGACCATTCGGTCCCAATCACCTGATTCTGGCGGCTGAGCTTGTCTGCCACTATATTCCTCTTGCCTGGAATGTATCTGGCTGACAGCTCTACGAGTGAGCTACGGCCCACTTGTGCACCTGCAACTTCAACTGGTGCAACCAGGAGGGACACTAGGCCCCCCTGTTTGTTGAGGTATGCACTACCGTGGTGTTGTCGCTCATCAACACCACTGAGTGTCCCATCAGTCGTTCCCGGAAACTCTTGGAGTGTGAGGAACGCAGCCTTGAGTTCCAGGAAGTTGTGAAAGTGCCTGTTGTGATGGTTCCACACTCCTGCAACCAGCAACTCTTCCAGGTGTGCGCCCCAACCCTCAGTCGATGCGTCTGAGAACAGCAGCATCTCCGGAGGGGGAGTGCGCAGGGGCACTCTATTAAGGGGTTCCTGTTGTCTAGCCACCAGGCCAGGTCCTCCCTTACTTCCTCTGAGAGGAAACCAGGAAGGATTGTGGATCCCATAACTGACAGCACTTCTTTAGTCTCCACTGGAGAGACCGCAGGTGAAGACGCCCGTGAGGGACTAACTTCTCTAGTGGCAACAGGTGACTGATCACGACTTGCCACTGCTAAGCTGACTGTTCCTATCAAGACAGGAACCGTCTGGCTGCCTCCCTGAGCCGCTATATCCGCGAGTCTGCGGGGAAGACTCGTGCTGCTACTGTATCAATCAGCATGCCCAGGTACTTTATCCTCTGCTTGGGCTGGAGATCTGACTTCTAGACATTCACCATGATCCTCAGATCCGCAGCACAAGTCAAGGAGTCGATCGCTGTCCTGTAGCAACTGCGAGCGGAGGGAGCTCGCCAGGACCAGCCAATCGTCGAGATACCTCATCAGAATGTAGCCCAACTGAGTGGGCCTCAAGCTGACACCAGAGTGAACACTCGCGTGAACACCTATAGGGCGATTGAGAGACCGAAACAAAGTGCCCTGAATTGGTTACACCGTCCTGTCAAGGATAAAGCGGAGGTACTTCCTGGAGGGCTGATGGATGGGTATTTGAAAATACGCATCCTTCAGGTCCACTGAAAACAGGATATCGTTCTCCGAGGGAATCCAGCACTGAGCATGCTGTTTCCATCATGAACAGCCTCCACACATCTAGCTTCAGCATGCGGAGGTTCTGGTGGAAAACAGTGGCGAAGTGCAGCTGGCTGAGAAGATCTCCTCCTCTGGTAGTAGTATTGGAGGGTCTGTTAACATCTCCAGGAGGTCTGAAAACCAAGGTCTTTGCATCCAGAATGGAGCAATTAGAGTCATCTGAGTATTTGAAACTGTTTCTCAGTTTTACGAGAACTCGATGGACCATCCCAAAGGGGGGAAAGACATACACCTAGAGGTGTGACTAAATGCGTCCGCAGAACGTTGAGCTTTCCTGCCACTAACTGCGGGATGAGAGACTTTGTGAACCGCGCACCAACAAAGCACTCTCTGAGCTACACGGTTCAGAACTAACGATTTTGTTCCCCCTTCCTTCTTCAGGTACGCCAATGCTGTTCACACTGTCTGAAAAGAGTGCTACAGTCTTGCCCATTATCAGATCTGAAAAAATGATATTGTCATGTTACAATAAAGTTTTATACATACTTACCTTGACAGATATATACTTAGCTATAGACTCCGTCGTCTCCGACAGAATTTCAAATTTCGCGGCACACGCTACGGTAGGTCAGGTGATCTACCGCCCTGCCCTGGGTGGCATGGACTAGGAACCATTCCCGTTTTCTAATCAGAATTCTTCTCTTCCACCTGTCTCCTGCGGGGAGGCTGTGGGTGGGCCATTAATCGTATATATCTGTCAGGTAAGTATGTATAAAACTTTATTGTAACATGACAATATCATTTTTATACATTTCAACTTCCCTGCAGAATATTATACTTAGCTGATTAGCACCCCTTGGTGGTGGGGGTAAGAGACAGCCTAACTACTGAAATAGACAGGTAAACAACATTATGTTGTAGGTATTAATAAACCTTGGTTCCTACCTTATTAGGCTGAAGACTTTGCGGCTACTGCCTTGGAGTCTGCTTAGCCTCAAGAGCCTCAGCGAGATATTGATCTATGGCTAAGAGTTCTTGTGGGTCTGCCAATGGGGTCTTATCCACTTACTCGGCAGAGCCTAAAGGCCTTTGTCATTTGGGTGCTATTCCACTAACATGACAATACACCTTGTTCAAGGAGCACAACACCGATCCCGATCACCTGATCCTAACATCCATGTTAGTTCTAAGATTGCAAGGAGGTTTATCCCCCGAACCCCACAACAACCAAAAACTCGAAACATAATTACACGTTTCATTTATTATACCAAAAATACACAAAAAAAAAAAAAAAAATTTTTGTACTCCCCCACCCTAGCCATACATACCCTTGATCCCCTACCAGCAATGACACTATGCGCCGTGCGACATCCGTGAGCTTGCTAATAGAAAACCAAGCATATCTGACAAGAGGGTTTATGTACGATAAAATCAAAATATTTTAAGGATCAGTCTTTGCTCCAAGACCCAGCACTGTATCTGCTGATACAAATGGACCTAGAGAGAAGCACTTCTCATAAGTCACTCTCACAGATCCTTCAGGTAATGAGATGCAAACACTGAATTGCACCTCCAATAAGTAGTCTCAATGATATTTTTAAGAGACATATTCTTTTGGAACGCCAAAGGATCGTTGCTACTGCTCTCACCTCATGGGTCTTAACCTTTAGAAGACCGAAGGATTCCTCCGAGCAGTTCTTGTGTGCGTCCGTAATTACGCTTCTCACAAAGAAGGCCAAGGCGTTTTTGGACATGAGTCTTTTGGGGTCTCACACAAAACACCAAAGACCTTGTGACAAGCTCCCATCTGTCTCTTACCCTCTAAATAAAATTTAAGAGCTCTCACTGGACAGAGAGACCTCTCGTCTCTCTGCCTACGAGGTTTAGATAGACCATTTTACTTCAAAGCTTCTGGGCCAAGGTTTTGACGGGCGTTCTTCGCCAGAAACATTGTCTGGAACGAGAGATAGCAGCATCTCCTTTGAACCCCACTGTGGAATCCAGAGCGTGCAATTCGCTCGTCCTCTGGCTGTAGCGAGAGACAACAGGAATAAGCATTTCCTAGTGACGTCGCGGAAGGAAGCCAGATGTAAAGGCTCGAATTATCCAAGGAAAGGAATTTCAGGACCACGTCCAGATTCCAACTAGGTGTTCTAGGAGTTGCTGCTTTGAAGTTTCAAAGGATCTAATTAAATCGTGTAGATCTTTGTTATCTGCAATTTCTTTTAGCCCTCGATTTCTGAATACTGAAGACAGCATACTTCTGTATCCCTTTATTGTTGACACAGATAGGTGTGATTCCTCTCTCAGAAAGAGGAGGAAATCGGCAATATTAACTATAGAGGTACTGGAGGAGGACAGCTTCTGACTCTTACACCACCTCCTAAAGACTTCCCACTTTGATTGGTATATCTTCTCGTTGAAGCTCTGCGGGCTCGAGCGATAGAGCCCGCAGCCTTGCGAGAAAAGCCCTCGCTCTGACAAGTCTTTCGATAGTCGAAAGGCAGTCAGAGCGAGACCTGGGAGGTTGTGATGAAACCTCTCGAAGTGGTGTCTGAGTAGATCTGGTCTGTTTGGAAGAGATCTCGGGGAAGTCACTATCCACTCCAGTACCTCCGTGAACCATTCCTGGGCTGGCCAAAATGGGGCTATTAGTGTCAACTTCGTGCTCTTTGAAGCTACGAACTTCCTGAGCACTTCCCCCAGGATCTTGAACGGGGGAAAGGCGTAGGCGTCCACACCCGACCAATCCAGGAGAAACGCGTCTATTGCGAAGGCTCTCGGATCTTCTACTAGAGAGCAAAAGATCTCTACTCTTTTGGAGAGGAACGTCGCAAACAGGTCTATGTGAGGTCTCCCCCACAGGGACCAAAGACTTCGACACACTTCTTCGTGTAGAGTCATTTCTGTGGGAAGGAAGGACCTGATTCCTCCTGCTCAGTCTGTCCGCTCTCACACTTCTTTATCCCTTGCACAAATCTTGTGAGGAGAGTTATGCCTCTTTCTTCTGTCCAGGTTAACAGGTGTTTTGTTAAACTGAAAGAGGGAGAAAGAGTGTGTGCCTCCTTGCTTGCGTATGTAAGCCAGAGCCGTGGTGTTGTCCGAGTTTATCTGTATCACCCCGCCTCTGACTATCTCTTCGAAGAACTTTAAGGCTAGGGGTATGGCCACTAGTTCCTTGCAATTGATGTGCCAGGGACACCTGTTCCTTTGTCCAGGTGCCTGACACCTCCCTTGCTCCTAACGTCGCTCCCATCCCGACTCCGAAGCGTCGGAATATAACACTTGGTCTGGGTTCTGCAGGGCAAGCGATACGCCTTCGTTCTTATGAAGAGGAAGGATCCACCACTTCAAGTGATCTTTTATCTCTTTGTGGAAGCGGGGAAGATGTCCGAGAGTTGTCCCGTCTTCCAACTCCACACCCCTTTCAGGAAAAAACTGAAGAGGGCGAAGGTGAAGCCTCCCCAGAGAGAAGAACTTTTCTAGTGAGGAGGAGCAGGGTCCCTAAAAGGCTCAGATAATCCCTCGCTGAACTGCTCTTTCTCTTCAAGAAGCTCGAGATTTTCGACAAACCTCGAGTGATTCTTCTCGCGAAGGAAATACTCGAAAACCGAGAATCCATCTGAATCCCCAGATAGACCAAGCTCTGGCTGGGGATCAGCTGCGACTTCTCGAGGTTCACGAGTAATCCCAGCGATTCTATCATGTTTCTTGTTACTGATAAGTCCTCCAAGCACTGAATCTCTGACTTGGCCTGATCAGCCAGTCGTCTAAGTAGAGGGAGATGTTAATTCCCTCTAGGTGAAGCCATCTTGCTACATTCGCCATCAGGTTGGTGAATACCTGCGGAGCTGTAGACAGACCGAAGCACAGAGCCCTGAATTGAAAAATCTTGTCTCCTATTACAAACCGAAGATATTTCTTTGACAAATGGTGAATGGGAACGTGGAAATACGCATCTTGCAAGTCCAGAGAGACCATCCAATCTCCTGGACGAAGAGCCGACATTACTGAGGCGGACGTTTCCATACGGAACTTCTTTTTCTGAACAAAACGATTCAGAGCGCTTACGTCCAGTACTGGTCTCCACCCCCCGATGCCTTTGGTACTAGAAAAAAGGCGATTGTAAAATCCCGGGGAGTGTGGATCCTGCACAAGTCGATGGCCTCCTTTTCCCACATTTGTTCCACCATTTGAAGGAGAGTCTTTCTCATTACAGGGTCTCTGTACCTCACTGACAGTTTCCCGAGGCGTAGATGTTAGGGGAGGACTGTCCTCGAAGGGATTACGTATCCTTTCTTTAGGACCGAGACTGACAAGGGTCGGCTCCCCTTTTTGCCCATACTCCTGCAAAGTCAGGAGTCTGGCGCCCACTGGTGCTTGAAGGAGCAACAAGTCATTTAGTTTTCTTGAAAGGTCTGAAGGAAGACCTTCCTCTCTTGTCAGAGCTCTTCTTTCTGGCAGGGGGACGAGCCGCTGCACCTCCACAAAAGGGCTGCTGAGGAGGACGAGAGTCCTTCTTAATCATCGACACTACAGGGCGTCCTTTCTTGGACGTTTGTACCAGTAGGTCTTGTGTCGCCTTCTCAGTTAGCGACCGAGATATATCCTTCACTAACTGAGAAGGAAACAGATGATCCGACAGAGGGGCGAACAATAAAGCAGTCCTCTGGCTCGGAGAAATGATATTGTCATGTTACAATAAAGTTTTATACATACTTACCTGACAGATATATACTTAGCATAGACTCCGTCGTCTCCGACAGAATTTCAAATTTCGCGGCACACACTACCGGTAGGTCAGGTGATCTACCGCCCTGCCCCTGGGTGGCAGGACTAGGAACCATTCCCGTTTTCTAATCAAGAATTCTTCTCTTCCACCTGTCTCCTGCGGGGAGGCTGGGTGGGCCATTAATCGTATATATCGTCAGGTAAGTATGTATAAAACTTATGTAACATGACAATATCATTTTTATACATTCAACTTCCCTGCCAGATATATACTTAGCTGATTAGCACCCCTTGGTGGTGGGTAAGAGACAGCTAACTACTGAAATAGACAGGTAAACAACATATGTTGTAGGTATTAATAACCTTGGTTCCTACCTTATTAGGCTGAAGACTTCGCGGCTACTGCCTTGGAGTCTGCTTAGCCTCAAGAGCCTCAGCGAGATATTGATCTATGGCTAAGAGTCTTGTGGGTCTGCCAATGGGGTCTTATCCACTTACTCGGCAGAGCCTAAAGGCCTTTGTCATTGGGTGCTATTTCCACTAACATGACAATACAAACCTTGTTCAAGGAGCACAACACCGATCCGATCACCTGATCCTAACATCCATGTTAGTTCTAAGATTGCAAGGAGTTATCCCCGAACCCCTTACAAACAACCAAAAATCGAAACATAATTACTTTCATTTACAAAAAGAAAAATATACAAAAAAAAAATTTGTACTCCCCTACTAGCCATACATACCCTTGATCCCCTACCAGCAATGACACTATGCTCCCGTGCGACATCAGTGAGCTGCTAATAGAAAACCAAGCACATATCTGACTAGAGTGGGTTTATGTACGATAAAACACAATATTTAAGGATCAGTCTTTGCTCCAACCCGAGCCCAGGCACTTGTATCTGCTGATACAAATGGACCTAGCGAGAAGCACTTATCATAGGTCACATCTCACATCCTTCAGATAATGAGATGCAAACACTGAATTGACCCTCCCAATATGTAGTCTCAATGATATTTTTTAGAGACATATTCTTTTGGAACGCCAAGGACGTTGCTACTGCTCTCACCTCATGGGTCTTGACCTTTAGAAGACCGAAGGATTCCTCCGAGCAGTTCTTGTGAGCGTCCGTAATTACGCTTCTCACAAAGAAAGCCAAGGCGTTCTTGGACATGAGTCTTTTGGGGTTCTTCACCGCACACCAAAGACCTTGTTGACAAGCTCCCATCTGTCTCTTTCCTCTCTAAATAATATTTAAGAGCTCTCACTGGACAGAGAGACCTCTCTATCTCTCTGCCTACGAGGTTAGATAAGGCCTTTTACCTCAAAACTTCTGGGCCAAAACATCGGTTTGACGGGTTTTCGTTCTTGCCAGAAACATTGTCTGGAAAGAACAGATGGCAGCATCTCCTTTTGAACCCCACTGTGGACAATCTAGAGCGTGCAATTCGCTCGTCCTCTTGGCTGTAGCGAGAGCCACCAGGAACAACGCATTTCCTAGTGACGTCGCGGAAGTACCGCCAGATGTTAAAGGCTCGAATTTATCCGAATGGAAAGGAATTTCAGTACCCACGTCTAGATTCCAACTAGGTGTTCTAGAGTAGCTGCCTTTGAAGTTTCAAAGGATCTAATTAGATCGTGTAGATCCTTGTTGCTTGCAATATCCAACCCTCGATTCCTAAATACTGAAGACAGCATGCTTTCTTTTGTATCCTTTTATTGTTGAGACAGAAAGGTGTGATTCCTCTCTCAGAAAGAGGAGGAAATCGGCAATATTCACTATAGAGGTACTGGAGGAGGACAGCTTCTGACTCTTACACCCCATCCTAAAGACTTCCACTTGATTGGTATACTCTTTCTCGTCGAAGCTCTGCGGGCTCTAGCGATTAGAGCCCGCAGCCTTGCGAGGGAAAAGCCCCTCGCTCTTGACAAGTCTTTCGATAGTCGAAAGGCAGTCAGAGCGAGACCTGGGAGGTTGTGATGAAACCTCTCGAAGTGGGGTTGTCTGAGTAGATCTGGTCTGTTTGGAAGAGATCTGGGGAAAGTCCACTATCCACTCCAGTACCTCTGTGAACCATTCCTGGGCTGGCCAAAATGGGGCATATTAGCCGTCAACTTCGTGTTCTTCGAAGCTACGAACTTCCTGAGCACTTCCCCCAGGATCTTGAACGGGGGGGGGGGAAAGGCGTATGCGTCCACACCCGACCAATCCCAGGAGAAACGCGTCTATTGCGAAGGCTCTCGGATCTTCCACTAGAGAGCAAAAAGATCTCTATTCTTTTGGAGAGGAACGTCGCAAAAAACAGGTCTATGTGAGGTCTCCCCCACAGGGACCAAAGACTTCGACACACTTCTTCGTGTAGAGTCCATTCTGTGGGAAGGAACTGATTTCTCCTGCTCAGTCTGTCCGCTCTCACATTCTTGATGCCTTGAACAAATCTTGTGAGGAGAGTTTATGCCTTTTTCTTCTGTCCAGGTTAACAGGTGTCTGTTAACTGAGAGAGAGAAAAGAGTGCGTGCCTCCTTGCTTGCGTATGTAAGCCAGAGCCGTGGTGTTGTCCGAGTTTATCTGTATCACCTCGCCTCTGACTATCTCTTCGAAGAACTTTAAGGCTAGGTGTATGGCCACTAGTTCCTTGCAATTGATGTGCCAGGACACCTGTTCCTTTGTCCAGGTGCCTGACACCTCCCTTGCTCCCTACGTCGCTCCCCATCCCGACTCCGAAGCGTCGGCCATATAACACTTGGTCTGGGTTCTGCAGAGCAAGCGATACGCCTTCGTTCTTTTGAAGCGGAAGGATCCACCACTTCAAATGATTCTTTTACTTGTGGAAGCGGGAAGACGTCCGAGAGTTGAACCCGTCTTCCAACTCCACACCCCTTTCAGGAAAAACTGAAAGAGGGCGGAAGGTGAAGTCTCCCTAGAGAGAAGAACTTTTCCTTAATTGAGGACAGGGTCCCTCAAGAGGCTCAGGATAATCCCTCGCTGAAGCTGTTCTTTCTTTCTAAGAAGCTCGAAGATTCTTTTCGACAAACCTCGAGCGATTCTTTCTCGCGAAGGATACGCGAAAACCCGAGAATCCATCTGAATCCCCAGATAGATCAAGCTTCTGGCTGGGATCAGCTGGGACTTCTCGAGGTTCACGAGTAATCCCAGCGATTCTATCATGTTCCTTGTTACTGATAAGTCCTCCAAGCACTGAATCTTCGACTTGGCCCTGATCAGCCAGTCGTCCAAGTAGAGGGAGATGTTTATTCCTCTAGGTGAAGCCATCTTGCCCACATTCGCCATCAGGTTGGTGAATACTTGAGCTGTAGACAGACCGAAGCACAGAGCCCTGAATGAAAAATCTTGTCTCCTATTACAAAACGAAGATATTTCTTTGACAAATGGTGAATGGGAACGTGGGAAATATGCGTCTTGCAAGTCCAGAGAGACCATCCAATCTCCTGGACGAAGAGCCGACATTACTGAGGCGGACGTTTCCATGCGAAACTTCTTTTTCTGGACAAAGCGATTCAGAGCGCTTACGTCCAGAACTGGTCTACCACCCCCCCCCGATGCCTTTGGTACTAGAAAAAGGCGATTGTAAAATCCCGGGGAGTGTGGATCCTGCACAAGTTCGATGGCCTCCTTTTCCCACATTTGTTCCACCATTTGAAGAGAGTCTTTCTCATTACAGGGGTCTCTGTACCTCGCCTGACAGTTCCCGAGGCGTAGATGTTAGGGGAGGGCTGTCTCGAAGGGGATTACATCCCTTCTTTAGGACCGACACTGACCAAGGGTCGGCTCCCCTTTTTGCCCATACTCCTGCAAGTTTCAGGAGTCTGGCGCCCACTGGTGCTTGAAGGAGCAACAAGTCATTTGGTTTTCTTGAAGGGCCTAAAGGAAGACCTTCCTCTCTTATCAGAGCTCTTCTTTTCTGGCAGGGGGGACGAGCCGCTGTACCTCCACGAAAGGGCTGCTGAGGAGGACGAGAGTCCTTCTTAATCGCCGACACTACAGGGCGGGCCTTTCTGGACGTTTGTGTTAGAAGGTATGTGTCGCCTTCTCAGTTAGAGCGAGATATATCCTTCACTAATTGAGAAGGAAACAGATGATCCGATAGAGGGGCGAACAATAAAGCAGTCCTCTGGCTCGGAGGAAACCCCTTTGATAATAGGGATCCATATACTGATCTCTTTTTCAGGAGGACCAGCACCAAAAAGGGAAGCCACTTCTCCCGAACGTCCTGTATGCCTTGTCCATGCAAGACAGGACGCTATGGAGAATCATGGGTTTTTAGAAAACTCCGGATCTTTAGATTGTTGGCCAGAACTCCGAGTGACCAATCCAGAAAGTTGAACACCTCTAAAGTGACAAAAAAGTCCCTTTAGAAAGTGGTTCAACTCTGAAGTGCTCCACGTCGCTCTGACCGATCCTAAGGAGTGACGTCTAGAGGCCTCCACTAAACTGGAAAAGTCCGCATCTGCAGAGGCAGGCAGAGAAAGACCCATAGTCTCTCCTGTCCCATACCAAATACCTCTCTTTCCATGTAGTTTGGAAGGAGGCATGCAGAATACCGTCTTTCCTACTCTTTCGTTCTTGTCCATCCAAGAATCTAAAGAATGGAGAGCCTTCTTCATCGATATTGCAGGCTTCATTTTCAAAAAGGCCGAAGATTTTGCCGTAGCCGAGCTCGAAAAGAGAGACCGAGGAGAAGGAGGAGCCGCCGGACTAAGAGAATCTCCAAACTCTTGAAGCAATAATGAGGCTAAGACCTTATAACTCGAGAGTCCCTCATTAGCTGGAGGTTCGTCATCAGACAACTCGTCTAAACCTCGATCAGACGAAGGAGAAAGTTCACGTTTGGAGGAAGAGTCCTTCCAAGACCTCCTACGCTCTGAAGGAGAGGAGCTCCTATTTGGAGAAGAGTCATAAACCTTCCAGGAACGAGTCTCCGACTCCTGCCTCCTGGCTCTTGACTCTTGCCTCCTGACTCCGGACTCCGGGACTCCTGCCTCCTGACTCCGGACTCCGGACCTCCTGCCTCCTGACTCCTGACTCCTGACTCCGGACTCCTGGCTCCTGCCTCCTGACTCCTGCCTCTTGGCTCCTGGCTCCTGCCTCTTGCCTCCTGACTCCCTGGCTCCTTGCTCCTGGCCTCCTGCTCCTTGCCTCTGAATGACTCCACACTCCTGGCTCTGGCTCCTGCCTCCTGGTTGACTCCTCACTCCTGGCTCTTGGCTCCTGCCTCCTGGGTGACTCCTCACTCCTGGCCGGTGCCAGATGTCTGATAGGTTCATCCAGGTTCGTACCGGCGGAAACCTCACCTCGAGTAGGAGTACGATCCTGGCGGCAGATACCTCCATACGTCTGGAGGATCTTTTGATCGGAAGGGAAGAGTCTTTCCTTCTAGGAGGCTCCTTTGACAGGACTCTACAAAAGACGAAATCTGCCTCTTGCATCGCCATCATGAATCTCTTCGTAAACCTCCTCTTTATCCTCTTCGGGAGGAGGGGACGGAGGAGGGGAGGAGTCCATCGCCTCCACCTCCTGCCTCCTTCTCACTCTGGTTGAAAGAATGGCTCTTCTTGCCTTCTTCACTCCCGAGGGAGACTCCTCAGGGAAGTTTTCTGGGCTCGAATCAATAGTCGGAGCCTTCCAACTCCTCTTGAGTGGCCCGAGATCGATCTGAATCCCTCCAATCACGTCTCGGAGATGAAGATCCCGACGACGAAAAACACTCACGCAGGGACGCTTTACAATAGCGATCCTTGGCAGTCTGGGGTGTCACAGAAACCGCCGAAGGGACACCTGATCGGTGGGGATTCTCCACAACCTCCTTTCGGTTTTCGACATTCCTTCTCCTCTGGGCATGTGAGCTTGGAAGAGGTCTAGACCTAGGAGCGTTGCTGAGCCGACCAGATGCCCCCTCCACTACACTGGGGACACTCATATCACTGTCACTGAATAACACACTAGCCTTACCTTGCAGGGCAGCCATTTTGTTTTCCATCAACTTGAAGGCTGCTTTAGATCCGCAAGTTCTTTCGCTGAATCTACAGGTTCTGCAATAGGAGAAGGGGCTGCAATGGAAGGAGAAGTAGCAATACTTACCCTTGGGGAAGATCCCAAGCTAGGAATTAGTTCAGATCTCGAACTACTTAAAACTTCTATAAGAAGCCTTCCTCACTCTTTCTCTCTCTAACTTTTTTAAATAATTAGTTAGATTCTTCCATTCGTTCTCACTCAAATTCTCACATTCCTTACAAGTATTAGTAAAAGAACATTCATACTCCCTGCAACCCTTGCCATACCGTGTGAGGGTCTACCGAGGCTTTCGGCAACCTCACCTTACAGCCTACATTCACACAAACGTCTCACAACCATTCCAGAGTCAGACATTTTTAAAGAAAATTCCAAAATCAAGTCCACAAAACAGTCCACAAAAAGCGATATGCCAATCCAACAATCCAGATACGTCACCAAAAGTCGGTCAAGAAGATCAATTGCCGGTGAAAAAAGAAAAACCAATCGAGAGGAACCAACAACAATGTTGATGGCCCGGGCAACAGAAGAATTCTGATTAGAAAACGGGAATGGTTCCTAGTCCTGCCACCCAGGGCAGGGCGGTAGATCACCTGACCTACCGGTAGCGTGTGCCTGCGAAAGTTTGAAATTCTGTCGGAGACGACGGAGTCTATAGCTAAGTATATACCTGGCAGGGAAGTTGAATGGTATAAAAACCCCTTTGTTTATTAATATGGATCCATATACTGATCTCTTTTTCAGAAGACCAGCACCAAAAAGGGAAGCCACTTCTCCGAACCGTCCTGTACTGCCTTATCCATGCAAGACAGGACGCTATGGAGAATCTCTGGGTTTTTAAGAAAACTCCGGATCTTTAGATTTGTTGGCCAGAACTCCGAGTGACCAATCCAGAAAATTGAACACCTCTAAAGTGACAAAAAGTCCCTTTAGAAAGTGGTTCAACTCCGAAATGCTCCACGTCGATCTGACCGATCCTAAAGAGTGGACGTCTAGAGGCCTCCACTAAATTGGAAAAGTCCGCATCTGCCGAGGCAGGAAGAGAAAGACCCATAGTCTCTCCTGTCCCATACCAAATACCTCTCTTTCCATGGAGTTTGGAAGGAGGCGTGCAGAATACAGTCTTTCCCAACTCTTTCTTCTTGTCCATCCAAGAATCTAAAGAAGGAGAGGGCCTTCTTCATAGAAATTGCAGGCTTCATTTTCAGAAAGGCTGAAGATTTTGCCGTAGCCGAGCTCGAAAAGAGAGAACGAGGAGAAGGAGGAGCCGCCGGACTAAGAGAGTCTCCAAACTCTTGTAGTAACAATGAGGCTAAGACCTTATAATTCGAGAGTCCCTCATTTGCAGGAGGTTCGTCATCAGACAAATCGTCCAAACCTCGATCAGACGAAGGAGAAAGCTCTCGTTTGGAGGGAGAGTCCTTCCAAGACCTCCTACGATCTGAAGGAGAGGAGCTTCTATTTGGAGAAGAGTCATAAATTCCAGGAATGAGTCTCCGACTCCTGCCTCCTGGCTCTTGACTCTTGCCTCCTGATCCTGCCTACCGGCTCCTGACCTCCTGGCCTCCTGACTCCGGACTCACTGCCTGACTCCGGACTCCTGGCATCTGGCTCCTGCTCCTGACTCCTGCCTCCTGATTCTCCTTGCCTCTTGATCTCCTGCCTCTTGCCTCCTGCCTCTTGCCTCCTGGCTCCTGCCTCCTGGCTCCTGCCTCTTGCCTGGATGACTCCACACTCCTGGCTCTTGGCTCCTGCCTCCTGGGTGACTCCATCACTCTTGGCTCTTGGCTCCTGCCATCCATGGGTGGACTCCTCACTCCTGGCCGGTGCCAGACGCTGATCGGTTCATCCACGTTCGTACAGGAAGCCTCACCTCGAGTAGGAGCATCGATCCTGGCGGCAGATACCTCCATACGTCGGAGGATCTTTTGATAGGAAGGGAAGAATCTTTCCTTCTAGGAGGCTCCTTTGAAAGGACTCCTACAAAAGACGAAATCTGCTCTTGCATAGCCATCATGAACCTCTTCGTAACCTCCTCTTTATCCTCTTCGGGAGGAGGGGAAGGAGGAGGGGAGGAGTCCATAGCCTCCACCATCCTGACTCCTTCTAACTCTGGTTGACAGAATGGCTCTTCTTGCCTTCTTAACTCCCGAAGGAGACTCCTCAGGGAAGTTTTCCGGGCTCGAGTCAATCGTCGGAGCCTTCCAACTCCTCTTGAGTGGTCGAGAGCGATCTGAATCCCTCCAATCACGTCTCGGAGATGAAGATCCCGACGAAAGAAAAACACTCACGCAGGACGCTTTTGCAATAGCGATCCTTGGCAGTCTGGGGGTGTCACAGAAACCGCCGAAGGGACAACCTGATCAGTGGGGATTCTCCACAACCTCCTTTCGGTTTTCGACATTCCCTTTCTCCTCTGGGCATGTGAGCTTGGAAGAGGTCTAGACCTAGGAGCGTTTGCGGAGCCGACCAGATGCCCCCTCCACTACACTGGGGACATCATATCACTGTCCACTGAAAAATCACTAGCCTTCACCTTGCAGGGCAGCCATTTTGTTTTCCATCAACTTGAAGGCTGCTTTAGATCCGCAAGTTCTTTCGCTGAATGCTACAGGTTCTGCAATAGGAGAAGGGGCTGCAATGAAGGAGAAGTAGCAATACTTACCCTTGGGGAAGATCCCAAGCTAGGAATTAGTTCATTAGATCTCGAACTACTTAAACTTCTATAAGAAGCCTTCCTCACTCTCTCTCTCTCTAACTTTTTCAAATAATTAGTTAGATTCTTCCATTCATTCTCACTCAAATTCTCACATTCCTTGCAAGTATTAGTGAAAGAACATTCATACTCCCTGCCAACCCTTGCATACAGTGTGAGGGTCTACCGAAGCTTTCGGCAACCTCACCTTACAGCCTACATTCACACAAACGTCTCACAACCATTCCAGTGTCAGACATTTTTAAAGAAAAATCCAAAATCAAGTCCACAAAACAGTCCACAAAAGCGTATGCCAATCCAACAATCCAGATACGTCACCAAAAGTCGGTCAAGAAGATCAATTGCCGGTGAAAAAAGAAAAAAACCAATCGAGAGGAACCAACAACAATGTTGATGGTCGGGCGACAGAAGAATTCTGATTAGAAAACGGGAATGTTGGTTCCTAGTCCTGCCACCCAGGGCAGGGCGGTAGATCACCTGAACTACCGGTAGCGTGTGCCGCGAAATTTGAAATTCTGTCGGAGACGACGGAGTCTATAGCTAAGTATATATCTGGCAGGAAGTTGAATGTATAAAAATACTTTAATGCTTCCTCTACTGCTCTTAATTCTCGGAAGTTGATCAATTCCTCCCAATCCAGATCCCTCCAAAGGCCATTGGCCTGAGTTTCCTCTAAGGTTGCCCCCTAACCTTGACCTGAGGCATCTGTGTACAGATGAACGTCTGGAATCGGGAGGGCTAAGCTCATGCCGATGTTCAGATGACATTATTCCGACCACCACAGAAGATCCTCCAGGCAAGAATTGTCCCAGATTAATACTGCGCTCTCATCCTGAAAGTCCAAGCGATCCCTGATACATCCCTGCATAGAGCGCATCTGGAGAAGAGACCCTGGAATCAGAAGAGAGAGGGAAGACATTTTCCCTAACTGGCACTTCCACGCGCTCACTGGCTGAGCTCTGGCCAACATAAAAGCTTCCAGCTGACACAAAACTATCTGCACTTGTTCCTGCGTCGGGCAAATTAACATTCAAAGGACGAGTCTGAATGTTCATCTCAAATAGTACATAGCCTGAGATGGGGTTAGAGAACTCTATTTGTGTGTTAACCTGAATACCTAGTTTCTGGCATAAATCTAGCAGAAAATCCCTCGCCTGAAAAGCTTCCTATTCTGATGAAGCTTGAATTAACCAGTTGTCGAGGTATCTTCATGCGGAAGCCTCGATGATGCATGATTCCCAAAACAGGAGACATCACCTTCAAAAATACTTAGGGTGCTGTGGTTAGACTGAAGCAGAGGACTTTGAACTGGAGTGTTCCTGATGGACCTGAGAGCCGAAGGGACTTCCGAGATTCCTGATGTATTGGAATCTAGAGATGAGAGTCCTTGAGGTCCACCGTAAACCATCCAGTCTTCTCTCCGGGCTGACCTCAGCACCGACTTGGAAGTTTCCATATGATACTTTATCGGAACAACGAAGTTGAGCCGAGAGGTCTATGATGGGTCTCCAGATCCTCCCGCTTTAGCTGCAACAATCATCCAACTGTAATAAACTGGAGACCTAGGGGCAGGTTCTATTGCTCCCTTCTCCAAACAAGGAACAAACCTCCTTGGCCAAAGCTATCCCTCTGATGGATGACGGGGAACAACTGGGGAAGGTATACAGCTGAGTCGGACAGAGGAGAGGTAAGGAAAAGGGCCCTGTACCCAATCCTCAAGACCTCCACCACCAATCTCTCTGCTCTCCCACTTCTCCCAGATGTCTGTGAAGTGGGCGAGACAACCTCATATTTGTACAGACGAGGGAAATGTCTCATACTTGCGAAAACCCTTTTCGCCAGTAGGTTTAGTATAAGCAGAAGTCGCTGAAGCAATCTTCTTTGGCAACCTAACCAGGGACCTGGAACTGGAATGCTTCCCTGGGAAAGGCATCCTGGAACCTCTAGGGGATCTAGTGCCTTAAGTCGAGATCCTAATCATCGCTTGCCACAATCCTATGGCTTATGTCAAGAAAACGAAGCTTACCATTGCCGACACGTCCTCCTCCTTGAACAATGTATTGCTGAGAGCTACGGGAGCCCGCGACAGAGCCCTCTTATTGACCTCTGGAAAATGAGGGGGAAGATAGTTTGAGTATAAGCTCTCCTCTTCTTCCTGAAGAATGTAGTACACGCCACCGAGACATTCGCCTGATACGCCAACCCCATTGAAACTTGTCAAATAACACCAGATTCAAGGGCACATACCCTTCCCATTTCAAGAAGCCCATAAGGCCAGATAACATCCACATAGAATGTGATAATGCTTCTGACTGATGGCAGAACGAATCTTCTAAGAAATTAGACTCCTGCAAGGAAACCCCTACTAGCCCAGATAAAGAAGGAACTCTAGACAGAAGTGCTCACCGATTCGTACAGAGGCACTCTGTTACTGGACGAAGGGTACCTGCCACACTGTACAAACCCTTCCGAATAGGAAGCAAAGGTTGAATCCTGCCTACCTGAACCAATGAGCGCCGCCAACCTGGTGTCCACCTCCCTCAAAGTGCCTGCTCGCATGACTGAGCCAAACTAATTAGTAGAAGTATGAGGAACTGTCAGTTTTCTAGAGTACAGTGTTTCAAACATTGCCTGATTAGGCTGTACCGGACCCTCAGGAGCTTTAGACTGCGGATATAAGGAGTGAATGAATTCTATCATCCGCTGTATTCATTTGAAGTGGCCATGCGGAAAGGGAAAATCCTGAACTTGTTCTTCTTCCTCTACCCCACCTTCAATATCCAGATGTCCAGGCCGTAAGGGTCGAAGCATGAAAAGAGACAGGGCGACCACCAGGAGAACTTAACCCCAAGGAAGGGGAACCCGATACCTCCGAATACCTTGAGTACTTTACTTAACCATATCTATACCTACACCAGAGTCAACCTCCAAAGGTTGCGAAAAACCATCATTGCCAAACTGTGAAGACAAAACACCTATCAACAATGCACTTTCCCCTACGAGGTGTGCAGCACCTAAACCTAATATACCTGCGAATGCCACCCCAGAGCTGCAAACGCCCTAGGTGCGCGACCCCTCAACCTCCGAGACTCGGACTGCGCAACCAGTCCGCTGCGAGACACTCGGCTGAGCTGAACCTCTCTCTCATACCAAGACTGATGCAATAAATGCTTCCAACAACACCTGTTGCCTATGATTCGTACCTGCGCAATACCTGGAACACCTGTTCTCGGTAGACACCGTGTCTCACTCGGACAAATACCAGAAGACGACAAAACATCCTTAAATGAAGAGGGAGTACCTACCGCCGTAAGACCCGAAATCACACCGAAACCAGCCCAACTCGCTTTAGCCGAATGAATAGCTGAAACTCCAGGAAAGGTTGAGAGAGAAGTCAAAGGAGAATGAAAATGTGAAGAAGCCACACTCGTTGCCACCAATGGGGCGCCAACGCCAACGTTGAATAGGTGGAAGATAGACTGGATGTAATCATACTTGCAGATGTGCCAAACGGCAAATTACGATCTCCAGAAACTGTCGAAACTGCCTCAAGCTGCATACTTTCTGCCCCCAATGGACGTGGAATCGTGGATACCATCTGAACTGAACTTAGAGGGATATTTGGAATGTAAGGTTAGAATAGGAATGGACAGAGCACAGGAAGAATGAGGAAAAAGAAGAAGTCATCTTTTTAAGGGAGAGGAAATAGATAGAATCAGTAGCGTCCTGATAATCAAGAAAAGTGTCATTAGAACTGATAATCAAGAAAAGTGTCATTAGAAAATTCAGGGAAATTCCTTAGAACTTGTTCCCTTATACATATTGGGAAACCCAAGATAAAAACACTGTCTCACCAGTAATCTATACCCTTGGGATAGACCTAAGAAATTAGCATTGTACTCTGCCAAATTAAGGGACTGATCCTCAGGAAAACCACTACCAAATGAACTACCCTGTTTCAACACAGGTGGAAAGGGAACCTTCGAAGAAGAAGGTACTTCCTCCCGCAAATCTACCACTGACGCTGAATCAGATTCCTCCACCACTGCGGGTTTAGAAACCTCCTGAGACGAGGCCTAGAGGCCGGAAACAGTACATCTGAAGGGTTATTCTCACTCAATTTACTCAGTTTACAAGCAAACTCGTCATACTTGCTAAAAGTCTATCTTCCAGCTTCCTAAATAACTTGGACTATAAATCCTCCTTTCCAATCTCTCTCGTTTCTACCTTACACTTGAATTTAGAAGCTAGGGACTTTCTGTGATTGAGATAATCCTCCAACTGATTGGTTCCCTACATTCGTCGCACCTCTGTCTAAGATTACATTGTACCTTTCTGCAGCCTATACAAAGAGAATATCTCATTTTTGAGGGTACTCATCCTTTCTCTTGCATGTGCTGCACGAATGGGGAGCTCCGGCATCTCCAGTCGTAGGTTATTCCGAAGGCGCGGTCGTAGGAGGCTTGGAGGAATTGACCGGCTGAGTTTCCTTTTTGTTTTTTCCATTGTCAAATCCCAGTCAATTCAAAGGGGTGTTGGAAATAAGTCCAAAATTGTCACCAAAATGATCCACTGCAAAGCTGTGAGGGTTAGGCTAATGATGACCAAAACAGCTTGCTAGCGATGGGATATGTCTATACCGTAGAGCAAACAGAAAGCAATGAAGGGTAGGCCGATGCGGCCGGTATGTACGGCAGCTTTGCCAACGGTTCTCAGGTAACTAGGTAAACAGTTACCGAGAGTGTTGGTAACAATGTCAGTTAGTAATTACCCAATTGAAGGGTAAGTTTGTGAGGATGTAGTTCGGGCTGGTCAGTGACCAGGGCCAATTCAGGTGTTCCGGGATCGTATTGCAATATATAGTGTAAAATTTTGAAGTGCGAACATTTCAATGCACATTAAGCAAAAACTATGGGAGACAGAATAGAAATAAAGGACTGAAATAATACCACACAATTATAAAATGTAGGGTTAATATTGCAAAGTGATTGACTAAATACATGTCCCCCCTAAAAAAAAAAACCACCATTTCCCTCATTTAGGAGTCAGTGTCTGAACCAAAAGGTCCCCTATATCATGCCACATGTGTGGTAGCATTTGGCATAGTAGTAGTAGCAGCTGGATTTCGCCAGTGAAATGGCCACATTCTCCAGGTTCATACGTCTGCTATTTCCACTTGTATTTCGCATTCAAAATGACAATTTGTCGAAAATTGCATTTTTTCCTAACTATACAAACCTGAGGTCCTTTAACAATAGGAAGTAGCTAGCGGCAGCTGGAACGGTCGTAAGTTTCGAACAAGGGGAGAACGGTAGTTAACTGCTTGTCCGACAGTCGCGCGCCACGCGACTGGGAGGTAAACAAATCACTTTTGCTTTTGGCACATGCAAAATACGCAGAGTGAGGGGTGGCATGAGGAGGGACTATATGTAAAGGACCTCAGGTTTGTATAGTTAGGAAAAAATGATATTGTAATGATACAATTAAGTTTGTTCATACTTACCTGGCAGATATATTATATAGCTGTATTTTTCCGAATCCGACAGAAATTTAAACACTTACGACACATGTATTAGGGCTTGTGCCTTGTATGATAAGGCGCCCTATGAGGTAATGTTAGACTTGCGATAATCTTAAGCTAAGTCGGTTGGTATTGCACTTCCATCTTCAATGGAGTGTCTGGGGTTTGTAGATCACTTACGAAGCGGTATTATCTTGTTGGTTATTACGACGATGTGTTAAACTCATGGTTCGGTGAGGAGGTTCTTGTAGAAAACACGAAGTATAAAAAGATATATATTCTTCTGAAGTTTTACATGGTGAAGATCAGATATGATTGTACAAGTCTTCTAATAACGATAGCTTGATCGCTTCTGCCAATGATGATGGCTAATCCTATTCCTCTACATGATAAAGCTTAGGTAAAGAGGTACAGGTCTTCTAATGACGATAGCTAACTCTGTTCTGCTGTCTACCATCTCTGTTACAAAGTTATGAAGGAACAGACAGTAGTTCGAACATATGAACATACATACAAATGACATTGTTTCATACGAACACACAATCAAAATGAGGACACGCTACAGATCACGTAGGCCGTTTGAATTATAGGTCGGGGTAGTTGTCTCAAGCAGGGAGCTTGGACTAATGTTTATAAACAATTGAATGACTACAGGTGACGGCATGTTATCTTAGCCTACATACTTATTGTATACGTCATCTTTAGCGTCTCTAGTCTGATCACATTCCTGCAAGCAATCTTTTATATATATGGGACTAACATTCTATATTTTTATTATGTAAACACTTACATCAGCTCGGTCAGCTACCAAAACCAACTACTGAATATTACTCAAACTTGACTTGCATTGACTTATAGGAGTGTGATACAGACTATGTGAATATATATATATATATAAGTAAATAAAAATTCATGGTGTACATGAATTGATTCAAGTAATAAATATAAAACAATGATATTGGTAAATAATAGTGATCACGTGATATTAATGATACAGTTTTTCACTTCATCTCATTAAGATACATATGCTACAGAAAATACTAATGTACTCTGACAATTGCATAGAATGAAGATTAACATGATAAAAATCATATTTTAAACTGATAAAAAAAATTTCATATATGAATTGATAAAAATTATTAATGTTTTATGCTAACTGTTATATATCTGATTCATTAATCAATATACTAACTCATATAACTGCAGATATTGGTATGATAAAAGGTAACAGATTGATTATAGGCTACCTGATTTGTTTTATACAATATGTATATGGATTCATATAATTATGATTAATATATGTGCACTTTAAATAGATTCCTAGCGATACACGCAAAGATATATTTCGATTCCGTTATTTATGATCATTTATATATAGATTCCTAGTGCGTACACGCAAAAAAATATATTTCGATTCTGTTATTTATGATCATTTTTTTTTTATATATATAGGATACATGACCGACGTTATACTACTTCACATTTATCTAGCTTCGAACCACTTTTCGTCCATTACACAGTTCCAGACAACCACCTATAGCCCAATGAAACGGCCTATTTCACAGGGTTAAAACAAGGGGAAAATTTGCCTGGGCGGGTCCAACGTTCTATTTTGCGCTCATACTTATTCTCTGCATCCTAAGCTACACGATTACGTTCGCGATGAATAAAAAAACATCCCCAGCACGAGTCCTTCGCCAGCAAAGTAGAGTTGAATATCCTTCTTGTCGTAATTTGTCGGAAAGTATGTCCCTTTCGTAGTCGATTTCCGACAGTCGCTGGAGCGTTCCGCATCAAAACGAGATTAACGACGAGATACGGTGTCGGTCGAGAAGTCCATGAAATTCCTTTCACATTGTAGGCGGTTGTTACTTGACTGTAGTCATCCGCAGCGACGAACGATTTTTGAAGTTGCGATGGAAACTCTCGTACTGCAGGATACTGTAACCAGGTTCCATTAATCAGCCTGCAAGTGGAAATTATACTTGTCACAAGGGCAAAGTAAATTCAGACGACATCCAAATACAGGGGAGGGGAGAGAGCCATTTAGACCAGACTAACCCACATGAATTCGCTGATATTTTGGAATTCAAAAGAGCTGTACAAACTTTTTTATCCATGCATTAACAATGAGTGAAACTATCCAGGTCTATGATGACTTGTAAAAAATATCCATAATTATATAAACAGATATCAATACGAATTCCAAAGAAAATTCTATATTACTGGTAGTAAGTTACTAGACAAAGAAGTGGAAAACGGAGCTATTTGTAAGATTGCCAGGCAACATAAGAGTCAAAGAGAATATTAATCATGATTCTAGTGCCCTAACAAAAGTTTCATATTCAATTTCTCGCGCGCATCCTCTGAGGTTAATTTTTAAAAACTTTATTAATAGGCTAGAGATGCAACGAAAGAACCCACTATGTAACTAATTTCTATATAAACTTTGGGTTTTTTCAAGAAAATGTGACATTTTCCCATAAATGTGATTTTACTTGAATTGTGATAGACTAATGTTGCAAGTAAATATTCCATATCCATAACTTGATCATTCTAAATGTCCGTTTACCAATGTCATAAACTAAATTATTGACTCTAAATTGTCTATGAGGTTCAGATAAAATTAATTCATTTTGTTGTTATAGAAATTCTGTTTGCTTATTTTATTTATTCATTTTAAAATGATTGCGATTCCTTAACCAAGTTTGCATTGCAATGCGGAAAAGAATAGATTATGGCTATGTATGTCATCATGTGAAGTCATGAGCTAAGCATTCCTCTCTCCAGTCAATCTGCTTCGCAAGCAGAGACGACACACAAAATGAAGCCTGTGTAAGCAGATTATTGAGGTTAAAAGGAACAAATGCTGATACGGCAATGATGACGTCGTCACTTGGCAGGAGATTGCTCTCAGCCAGCTAAGAGTTACGTTACTTGCTGTAATAAATACGACTTAGGATAAACTTTTTTGTTTTTTAATACTCGACCCACATGAGAAGAATGTCTGAAAAAAAACAGTACCAAAATTGAACAATATAATAGTTTCATGTTGGAAAACTGCATGATTATGTTAAATTAAATATTCCTTATTGAAACTAAATGAAAAAGGTTTCCATACAAATTTATATATATTATTAGCCCTGTATAAGATTCATATAGGATTATTCCATAGATAACATTTTCACTTCTAGACTTCCTGACTTTAAAAATCTCTTTATCTATTTATTTATTTATTTAGTTTATTATTATTATATATATTTTTTTTTTCCATTGACTACGAATATAAATCACCGGGACAGACAATATGTCAGTAGGTTTTTGATATGTGTTTGAACTTTTAGCTTATTTGTCATTACTAAAGCGTTAAGTTAGAGTTCAAATCTTTACGCATAAATATATTTGGATATTTATAATTTGTAACCTTCCGACTTCTTACGGAGTGTATTATATTGACTCCACTTGTATCCATATTTATTTTATTTTTTTATATTTATTTATTTATATTTTTTTTTTATATATATTTGATAAATTAATGGTTGGCTGAATATGTGGAAAAGTGTTCTAGCGGCGTACCGTATAAGGCTACTTGCGGCATCAATTCTATAGATACAAGATATAAATGATAAAGGTATTTAAAAACCGCGAGAACCGCTATAATCCAGTTCGGATCCAACATCACGAGTTGTAACTCGTAAGACATTGACACTTCCTATTTAATTATCCGTTATTCTACCAAACCGATTGACTCTGGGTGATAAAATATATATGGTTTTCTTAATGGAAAGGAATTCACACAACGTGTTAAGGAGATTATTATTGATTTACACCACCCGAGTCACAGATTATTATGTGTTGAATTCCATATTTACTGATTTAGCACTCATAAATATTCCTAACGCACTCAATTGCGGTGTTTGTTTTTAGTGCTATTAATTCTATATAACGTGTCAAGGAACTATTAACACTAAGAAGTGTGTATTCCCCTCTGTCAGACTCGTAATTCTGTTAATAATTCTACGTATATTCTTTCAAGGATTGATTTGGCACAGGATAGGCCCTTAAACTGACAGGTGTCTTAGTGTATCCCTTGTTTTCATGACACATGTTACAATTAGTTATGTGCTTTTTAAATCTGTAAGCATTGTAGGCCAGTAAAATAGTGATTTGGCTTTCTGACAATAGTAGGGAAACCTGGATGACGGAATGCAACCAGTTTATGACAATTGGTATGAAAGAGATTATTACTACTACCTGGTCGTTAGTCATCTGCTGTGTTCTTCGGGTTTTCCTCGTCACGGACCTACATATAATATTACATTTGATTACATTATTCTGATACACATACTTTAAATATACTTTTGCTTTAGGGTTTCTGCTCGAAGTGTTTATTGTTTTTGCTTAGCTGCTGCTGACCCTGTTTTCGTTCGAAGTGTTTATTATTTTGCTTATTGCTGCTGACTCTTGCTTTGTTCAGTTTGTAACAGTTCTGCGCTCCGACCCAGATATGCAATGCTCGCGATCTCTTGGGTTAAGGAATTTTCTTGTTTAGATACGGTTTTAACAATAGGCACGGATGTTTCTATATCTTTTAGTCTAATTAATGGTTCTTTGCAGTATGGTGCGGGATTTGCGGAATAATGCTGTCAGCTATGATATTTGCTTTCCCAGGTAGATATCTTATCTTGGCTCCAAAGACCTGAATGATCATTTGTCACCGAGTTCCTTTTGGACTGTGATTAAAGCCTTTGAAAAACTCGGTAATGACTTATGCTCAGTGAGGACTTTAACAGGATAAGCCGTAGATTATGAACTTGAAATGTACTAGTGAGTTAAAGATACCTAGCCCTTCCTTGCCTATTACTGCATATTTACTTTCAGAGGGCTTTAGTTTTACGTGAATAAAAAGCTATAGGAAAGAAAACTGTTTAGATATTACTGAAGTAGTACCCTCTTACCCTTGGTCTGAGGCGTCTGTTGCAATAAAAAAAAATTTCCTTATTTAAATCAGGGATTTTTAAGTTAGGTGAGCTGCATTATTCCGCTTTTAAGATATCGAACGCCTGTTGATGCTTTTTAGACCATAATAAATCTACGCTCTTCTTCGTAAGATCTGTTAAAGGAGCTGTCATGATTGAAGAGTTACATATTTACATACGATTGTAATACCCACTACAGCGCAAAAGTGCTGTATCTCCCTTTACGTTAATAGGTACCGGAAAGTTATGAATAGCAGACACCTTACCATGGACTACTTTAAGACCTTGACTAGACACATAAAACCTAGATAAACATGTTCGGTTTTTAAAAACTCACATTTAGATATTTTTACTCTGAGATTATTTGTCTTTGTCTCTGTAGCACTAGCTCTAGTTTATGTGAATGTACTTCTAAGGTATTTAGAAAAGATTACAAGATCATCCATATAGGCATGTAGGGTATCCCCTAAAGTCTCCAAACACTATATTGTAATTGGGGTGCAACGTAAGCCGGAGGCATACGTAAAAAATTGATAATGTTCCCTGAGTGTGCTGAAAACGGTGTATGAGGTACAATCACTTAGGTAATGGTATCTGGTAAAAGCCTTTAAGTAAGTCCAAAGCTGGTGAAAAATTTATTCTAACCTAACAGAGATAAGATGTCGTCGGTACATAGCACTGGAAACTATCAGGAGTCGTTTCCTTGTTTAAGCGACAGAATCTACGCAGATACGCCAAGTCCGATCTTTTATGGCATGACATTTGAGGGAAAAATTATATGGGCTTATTTGATTTCCTAATGAACCTATTACTAACATTTTTCAACTTCGTCATTTATCTCTATTTTGAAATTTCATCGAGAATCTATACGAAGGTACGTAAATAGCTTTATGTTTGTCCTTAGACCGTGTGTGTTAAATTACATCCGTTTTTTTCCAGAGATCACTCGCCATGTGGAGAAACTTCCTGGTATTCAGATAAAAGATAAAAAAAAAAGTTTCTGCTGAATCACCTCTGCTTGAATGACTTTACGGATATTACTTTAGATAGATTATCAGAGATAATCACTACGACTGGTTGGGCGTGATTAAAAATTAGCAACAATAAAAAATGCGATATTTATGACTTCCGTATCCACGATATGTATACGTTTGTGGATCACTAGATTCAACTTGTTGCTACTAGTCAACCGTGTCTAGGGCTTTGTTCGCGGAAATCGTTATATTTCAGAGTGTCGGGAAGGATTAAAATTTCATTTCCCAGCAAAGTCTTTTACACGCACCAAGACATTCGAGGGTGCATGCTTCTCGAGATTTTGCGTGCAAAGTACGACTGCGGTTGTGGGAGAATTCTGTTGGGTCATTTGAACAATGTTACGATTATGAGACAAATGTATGTTCCTTTATATAAGTTATTATTTGATTAATTGTCTCTTTTTGTTCAAACTGATTTTGATATGTTTTTTGAAGGTTTATAGGATTTTCCTTTGATAAACACGCCTTATTTTGCAGGATGTAAGATAATATTTTGTGTATCCCTAGATGGATATCTTACAATTACACTAGACCACGATCAATGTTTTTTTATAACTATAGAGGTATCTGTAAACGCTCGCTTATCCGGACTTCTCATTAGGGAAGTTCGAACAACAGACGGTGAGTCCGTAAATACAGGATATTACGTGTACTAAAGGAATAAACAAGATATTCTAATTTTTACGGCGCGTACAGTCGGGCTTTATCCACCACTACTTATAATAACTTACGTATTAAAAAAAAAAACGAAAACCTGCTCTGATTACTTTATACGGTCGTGTGTTTCATAGGAAAAATCCTTTTTAATTCAAAAAGATATCGGTATGTATGATCCAACATCGCTTTTCCCCACTCTGCTAGAGTCGCTTATTGTGTGGAATTTGCTTTGCTTTGAAAACTTCGGCAGTTTTGACTGACCTTGACCACTTGACTAGGTGACACGTCACCGAGTTTGCTTGTTTGATTCTGAACGGGCTACTGTTTCTATTTCTTTTGTAATAATTAGGATCCTTCTCTTTATTACCATCGGGCAACGTATTGTGTGTTTTTAGCATTATGTTGCTGGTTACGTATAAAGCAATGAATGGACGAACTATAGGAAACTGATCGATTACTAATAAGACAAGTTATCACTACTGCATTCAATATTTAACTGTTTGTACTTCATTCTTTGCTAAAATTTGAAATAGTGAGGGATCCTCCGGTCAGCGCATTTAGCCTGATGAAAGAAGTTTTTTTTACATACATGTTATTCCTTGCAATCCAGCCATATTTTTAAAGTTAAGTTGAGTCATTGAGGTTTGATATTTTATACAACTCAAAAAACTCAAGGCTAAAACTGCGATCGGGACTTTGCAAAGGAGCATTTATTGTCATGACCCGAAATAGTGTTACCTCTAATTTATATAGATTTGTACGGGTGTTCCACTTGTTTTTTGTGTGTTTTCTAATCACTACGGTGCTTAACGACCCTATCCATGCATCTGTATACAGACGTCCACTGCGTAAACGCATATCACTGTTTAATATGATTTGTTACGTAAGGGATTAATAATCACCCAAAATGATAAAAATTAAACACAGTAGTATATGATTATGATTATTTCAGTAGAACTTCTGGAAACAGACACTCAATGATAAAAAAACTCGCAGTAGCGAAATCTCAATGATGTAGATAATTTCTGTAAAAAAGTAAGATTAAGAATGTCTCGTAACTTCAGCCACAGGAATAACGAAATTCGACCTGCAAAGGAAACACTCAGTTACTCAAATGAATAAAAAATTGTACTTAGCTTGCTTTTGTGGAAGTCACGGTGTTCCGATAACGACACACGGCCTTGGTCCTCCTTCTCTATTTAGCGGATGACCTGGTTTGGCTTCAGTTTCCCCCGTGCGCGTTGTTTCGATGATTCGAGCCCTTGAAAGATCCGATGCTGCAGACGCGTTCGGTTTGTTTCTTGGAGTGCCGGAAACGCTCACTAACGATGTTTTCTTGAATGATTCTAATGAGAGACGAAGCTTCCGTTGCCGTAGGAAAAGGACACGAACGATGATACTAAGTTGCTTGACGAATCTTGTTGTCTGAAGTCGCTCACTAACGATGATACTAGGTTGCTTGAAGAATCTGCTGCTTTCGTCGTCGTTGACTTCATGATTTATTATTCTGTTTTTTCTTCGTAGGACGTTGTAGAGTTCTTCTGGTCCACTGCCACCAATATTAGGGCTTGTGCCTTGTATGATAAGGCGCCCTATGAGGTAATGTTAGACTTGCGATAATCTTAAGCTAAGTCGGTTGGTATTGCACTTCCATCTTCAATGGAGTGTCTGGGGGTTTGTAGATCACTTACGAAGTCGGTATTATCTTGTTGGTTATTACGACGACGTGTTAAACTCATGGTTTCGGTGAGGAGGTTCTTGTAGAAAACACGAAGTATAAAAAGATATATATTCTTCTGAAGTTTTACATGGTGAAGATCAGATATGATTGTACAAGTCTTCTAATAACGGAATAAGCTTGATCGCTTTCTGCCAATGAATGATGGCTAATCCTATTCCTCTACATGATAAAGCTTAGGTAAAGAGGTACAGGTCTTCTAATGACGATAGCTAACTCTGTTCTGCCTGTCTACCATCTCTGTTACAAGTTATGAAGGAACAGACAGTAGTTCGAACATATGAACATACATACAAATGACATTGTTTCATACGAACACAACAATCAAATGAGACACGCTACAGATCACGTAGGCCGTTTGAATTATAGGTCGGGGGGTAGTTGTCTCAAGCAGGGAGCTTGGACTAATGTTTACAAACAATTGAATGACTACAGGTGACGGCATGTTATCTTAGCCTACATACTTATTGTATACGTCATCTTTAGCGTCTCTAGTCTGATCACATTCCTGCAAGCAATCTTTTATATATATGGACTAACATTCCATATTTTTATTATGTAAACACTTACACATGCAGTGGGAGTCAGGTGGTTAGTACCCATCCCGCCGCTGGGAGGCGGTATCAGGAACCATTCCCATTTTCTATTCATAATTTTTTATTTCCACTGTCTCCTGAGGGGAGGTGGGTGGGTACTTGATTATATATATCTGCCAGGTAAGTATGAACAAACTTAATTGTATCATTACAATATCATTTTGTTCATGAAACTTACCTGTCAGATATATATATAGCTGAATCCCACCTTTGGTGGTGGGAAGAGACAGAAATGACAATTTGTCGAAAATTGCATTTTTTCCTAACTATACAAACCTGAGGTCCTTTAACAATAGGAAGTAGCTAGCGGCAGCTGGAACGGTCGTAAGCTTCGAACAAGGGGAGAACAGTAGTTAACTGCTTGTCCGATCGTCGCGCGCAGGGAGGTAAACAAATCACTTTTGCTTTTGGCCCATGCAAAATACGCAGAGTGAGGGGTGGCATGAGGAGGGACTATATGTAAAGGACCTCAGGTTTGTATAGTTAGGAAAAATGCAATTTTCGACAAATTGTCATTTGTTCCGATACGTAATACAAACCATCCGTCCTTTAACAATAGGAAGACTCACTTCTTGGTGGGAGGAATCCGAGTCTTTGATGAACAGACTGGTGTTCGTCATCCCTGGAATGCCTCCCTGGTCGTAAGAGCGAGGGAGGGATCCAAGCTCTGTCGATTGATCGGGGTGTGGCACCGCAGGATCAATGGTCAGACCTCTGGGCCGAGTACTAAGAGAGAGGCAAGCGTATCTCTTGTACCAGCATTGTAAGAACTTTTTCCTTTACATGAGCAAATATAAAGTAATGGGTTTGTCTCATGTAGGCATCCACTTTCTCCCCCTTGTTGTGAAAGTGGTGGATATACACTCCTATCTCTAGTTAAAGAGATAGGATGGAGCTCTGTTGAATAGCTTACCTGCATCTGACTCCCTTCCAGCGTGGTCAACGACCGTATCCCTCTGCCCACAGGTAGAGGTAGAGAAAGATGGTGAAGAGAAGCCCAGTCACTCTCTCATTCGCACATTCATTCTCCCAGTCATACCAGGAATCGATGCTGTTCTGCCTGCTCGGGTGCTGGGTAAGCTTACACAACGTGTTGAGCAGCCACCACAGGTCCCAAGGAAAAAAGTATCCAAGGACTTGTGGGCAATATCCCGAAGGTAGAAGGACGTGAAGGTGGTCTGGTTGGCCCAGACACCTGCCTTCAGGGACCTGCGCCACGGAGAAAAAGTTAAGTTCTTACGGAACGCTAAGGAGGGTCCGATACCTCTGACTTCGTGGGCTCTCGGTCGGAGCGTACGGATGTCGTCGCTACCATCAGCCTCGTACGCTCTCCTGATCACCTCACGCAGCCAGAAAGAAAGCGTGTTCTTGGAAACTTCTTTCTTGGTAACCCCAGTGCTAACGAAGAGGCGTCGACACTCAGGCCTGAGGTGTCGAGTTCTCTTCAGATAGCGCCGTAGCGCCCTCACAGGACAAAGCAGCATCTCATCCGCATCGTTATCGGTGAAGTCCAGAAGGGAGGGGATCGTGAAAGACTCGAACCTGTCGTCAGGGATCGACGGATTCTGAGTCTTGGCTACGAAGTTCGGGACGAAATCGAGCGTCACGGATCCCCAGCCTCTGGTGTGTTTAACATCATAAGAAGACCATGTAGTTCCCCTACTCTCTTTGCCGATTGCCAGGGCCAGCAAGAAGAGGGTCTTGAGGGTCAGATCCCTGTCTGACGACTCTCGGAGTGCTCGAAGGGTCTTCGAGTCAAACTCCTAAGGACGAGAGTCACATCCCACGCAGGGGTCCTGAGTTTCCTGGGTGGGCAAGACCTTTCGAAGCTCCTCATTAGCAAGGAGATCTCGAACGAATTCGAGATGTCCAGTCCCCTCAGTTTTAGGACGAGAGCCAGGGCGGCTCTATATCCTTTAACTGTGGGTACTGAGAGGAGCTTCTCTCGGCGAAGAAACACGAGGAAATCCGCTACCTGCTGAAGAGTGGCTCTGAGAGGAGACAGACCCTGTCTACGACACCAACCACAGAAGACGGCTCACTTCCCCTGGTACACAGCTGCAGAGGACTGTCGGACGTGTCCAGCCATCTCTGTTGCTGCGCTACGAGAAAAGCCTCTCGTTCGCAAGAGATGGTGGATAACAGCCAGCCGTGAAGTTGAAGGGACTGGACTGCTTGGTGGTACCGTTGTACGTGTGGCTGGGCTAGAAGGTTTGTGCCAACTGGGTAGCTCTCTCGTGCGTCCGCAAGAAGAGCCAGCAGGTCCGGATACCAAACGGCTTGAGGCCAGCCTTTTGTTTGGGAGCCACCAGGATCATTCTGAGATTGGGAGTGACCAGCGCTCGACTGATCACTTTCCGAATCAGACAGAAGGGAGGAAAGGCGTAGGCGAAGAGGTTGTCCCAGGGGTGTTGGAGAGCGTCCTCTGCAGCTGCCCATGGGTCCGGCACGGCTGAAAAGAAACCTGAAGTTTTCTGTTGTGCCGGGTGGCGAACAGGTCTACGACCGGTCGCCCCCACAGGTTGAAGAGCCTTTCCGCCACGTCTTGGTGTAGAGACCATTCGGTCCCTATCACCTGATCCCGACGGCTGAGCTTGTCCGCTACTACATTCCTCTTGCCTGAATGTAGCGTGCTGACAGCTCTATCGAGTGAGCCGTGGCCCACTCGTGCACCTGCACCGTCAACTGATGGAGCGGAAGAGACACTACACTAGCCCCCCTGCTTGTTGACATATGCCACTACTGTGGTGTTGTCGCACATCAACACCACTGAGTGTCCCACCAAGCGGTCCTGAAACTCTCGGAGAGCGTTGAACGCCGCCTTGAGTTCCAGGACATTGATGTGAAGGTGCTTTTCGTGATGGTCCCACACACCTGCAGTCAGCAACTCCTCCAGGTGTGCGCCCCATCCCTCAGTCGATGCGTCTGAGAACAGAAGCATCTCCGGGGGGGGAGTGCGTATGGGCACTCCTCTTAAGAGGTTCTTGTCGTCGAGCCACCAGGCTAGGTCCTGCCTCACCTTGTCCGTGATAGCCACGGGAAAGTAAGGAGGATCCTTGGCCTGAGACCAACTCTCCCTTAGCCTCCACTGGAGAGACCGCAGGTGAAGACGCCCGTGAGGGACTAACTTCTCGAGTGACGACAGATGGCCAATCACGACTTGCCATTGCTGTGCTGCCTGTTCCTGCCGAGACAGGAACCGGCCGGCTGCCTCCCTGAATTTGCTGATACGCAAGTCTGCGGGAAAGACCTGCCCTGCTACCGTGTCTATCAGCATACCCAGGTACTTCATCTTCTGCTTCGGTTCGAGATCGGACTTCTCGTAGTTTATCACGATCCCCAGATCGCGACAAAACTTGAGGAGTCGATCTCTGTCCTGTAGCAACTGCGAGCGGGGAGCTCGCCAGGACTAGCCAATCGTCGAGATACCTCAGAAGACGTATCCCGTGCGAATGGGCCCAAGCGACACCAGAGTGAACACTCGCAGTGAACACCTGTGGGGCGGTTTGAGAGACCGAAACAAAGGCCCTGAATTGGTACACCGTCCCGTCGAAGATGAAGCGGAGGTACTTTCTGGAGGACTGATGGATGGGTATTTGAAAATACGCGTCCTTCAAGTCCACTGAAAGCATGAAATCGTTCCCCCTGATCGAGTCGAGTACCGAGCGTGCCGACTCCATCGTGAACCGCGTCGTGCGAACGAAGCGGTTCAGGGGAGAGAGGTCTATCACCGGACGCCAGCCCCCCGATGCCTTCTCCACTAGGAAGAGGCGGCTGTAAAAGCCCGGTGACTGGTCTCCACGATTTCTACAGCTCGTTTCGCCAGCATGGTCTTGATCTCCTGTCGAAGAGCGTTGTCCTTTGCTGATCCCCGGACATAGGTCTGTAGATGGACCGGTTTGGAGATGAAGGGGGGCCGAGACTCGAAGGTAGTAGATACCCCTCCCGAAGGACGTCTACTATCCAGTTCTCGCGCCGTAGCGCTGCCAAGTCGCCCAATGGCTCGCCAGGCACCCCCCAACTTCCGGCAGCAGGTGAGGGGGAACGCCATCCCTAGCGTTTCCCTCCTCGTTTCGACTTCTTTCCACCACCTCCTCGGGGAAAGGAGGGTTGGGAGGAGGGCTGGTTACGGCCTCCTCTAGCAGAAGTTGAAACAGCAGGAGTCTTCACACGGGGCTTGGACGGTGCAACCGTCTTCGCCGCCGTGGAAGCGCTAGCCAAGCTCTTTGGTTTGGCCGCAGTCGCTCGAGATTGCCCAGTAACCTTCGAGACTGCCTGGTGAACTAAGCGGTCACTGTCGTCAGTGCGCCGCCTTTCCACCGCAGCGTCCACCATCTCTCCGGGAAAGAGAGCTGGGGAACTCCTAATGGGTCCATTTCGAAGCCCGAGTGCCGCCTCACGCCCGGCCCCCTTGGTCACTCGGGTAAGGACTGCGTCCCTACGTCGAAGAACCAACGTTGGCACAGGTTAGCAGTCTGATGGGCGAGGTAAGAGATCGCTCTTCCTCCAGACTGGCACAGTCTCCTAAAAGAAGCGTCGTCTTCGAGAGCAGAACTCCCGGAGCCGGCCGCTACTTTGGATATTGTGAGGGACCACAAATCCAACCAGGAAACTGCCTTGGAACGCTGCCATAGCGGTAGATTCCAGGGCAAGTGCCTCCTGCTGCGAGAACCATAGGTTCTCCGACAGGAGCTGCTGCAGGGACACCACCTGGAGTCAGCCTCGCTAACTCCGGGTTAACCTGTTTCGGCAGTATCGGGTCTTCCGAAGGCACGTAGAATCGCCTCCTGCCGCTGTAGAGGGGGAGGAAGCAGCTTAGAAGGACCGTCCGGATTTTAGCGAGTCCTCCCGTCCTGAGACGAGATTCTCCACCTGATCCAGGACTGAGTCTGCAAGCTCTGATCGCGGTAACCCCACCATCATTTTGGGTTCCCTCTTGGGACCCCAAAATGATTCGAGCGGGACGTGGGCTCTGCCGGTGGTAGCGGCGATCCTTCCGCAAGGTCATTATGCTGACGAATCAGCTTAAATGACTTCTGCAAAGTTCCTCCTGTATCTCGGGAGTTACTGCGTCTTGTGGAGAGGACCGTCCAGTCCCTCCAGCAAGAGCAGGTCCCGCGATACTCCTCCTTCGGAAGGAGGAACGGCGGACAGACCCCTGACGGTCGCCTCCAACTACTTGCGCGTATGTTCTGGTCGGTCCTAAAACCGTGCCTGAGCCATACGGCGTCATAGCCGGGTCACGAGCGGCGCACCTCTCGTGATCACTCCTCGGTACCTCGCTCCTCCCGGTATAGCCCGAGGAGGTTGAAGGTATGGGAGAGGCAGACCTGACGCTCCCCCCTCGCTCGCTGGCAGGACCAGCGTGCGTGGAGGGCTGCTGCTGATCGTCAACCGCGGTGGCGATCGAGCAGCAGGCCTAGCCTCTGCCGCTTCGCCTGGGCTGATATGCTTGGCTGAGAACGTCGAGACCGATCTCTAGCGTCAGGCGAGCTGCCACTGGTCACCGTCTCCGCCCGGTCCCTCGGGAGCAGGCGGACGGGTGACCTGCTAGGCTCTCTGTCGCGTCGAGAGCCGGCCAGCGTCCTCTCGGCGCGTCGAGCCGCTGGTACCTAGCCGTGGCTGGTACCGCGGCCGCGGGGACTCCTTCCTCGCTTCAACCCACCTTGGCTGGTCAGCGAACCGTCACTGTCAGCCCGAGCAGCCAGGTGATCGCTGCGAGAGCGTCCCACTGGCCTGGCGAGAGTCGTGTGCACGACTCTCGCCAGTCTTCTGCTCCGCGCCGCTGTCTTGACGGCGAGCGAGCTCGGACGTCAAAACTTTGGCTGGACGGTCTCCCGTGGAAGAGCGTCCACTCGGTACTTCTCGTGAACGAGAAGCGGCCGAGACGGAACCTGGTTTAGCGGCAGAACCGCTAGCACCAGGTGAGGACGCACCAGCCGAGGCTGGTGCACCTCTGGTCCCCGTCGTCTTCTTCTTTGCAGAAGAAGAGACGGGCCCCGTTCCCGAAGGAACAGGAGGACCAGCAGAAGAGCTCCCCGACTCGCCTGAGCGAGCCGGGCCCTTAGAAGATCCCGAAGGAGTCTTCTTAGGGGGGGAGGAGGCAGCCTTCTTCTTCGGCTGTTTAGCCTTAGAAGTCGAAGGGGAAGGAGAGGCAGCAGACGACGAAGAAGACGACGAAGACGACGACGACACCTTCTTCCTCTTCCTCTTCTTCTTCGCCAGGCTCCGCAGGACAGACGTCAGGTCTTCCATCCAGGAGGGAGCCGGGGCAGTTGCCGAAGCAACAGGGCCCGACTGCACCTGTCCGGAAAGACCTGAGACTGTGACAGCACCACCAACAGCAGGAACAACAGGAACAGGTCCGGGAACAGCAGGAACAGCAGGAACATCATCTGAAAGGGAATGAGCAGCAGGGACAGCAACAGGTACGGCAGGCACGGCAGGTACCACAGGAGAGCCAGGCGTCCTGTCGGCAGCTACCGTCATCCTCGGCACTGGCGGCAGGTCCAGGGGGGTACTCTTGGGCAGCGGGCAAGTCCGGGGTCGGCAATACAAAGAACCCAGGTGGCGGTGGCACCGTCCTCTTTGGTACGGCAGCAATCGGTTTTTGAATTGCAGCCGTGGGTGTTACCGACATTACATGTGGTGTGTACACCAAGTGCGGTGGCATCTCATATGCTGGTGTAGAAATTGTAGTGGTAGTAGTGGTTACCGTACCATGAGTGACCACTGCCGACCCCGCCAACCGCTGAATCAACCCCTGTATGCTAGGCACTCCCTGCAGTCCCAGCGACTCCCACGGCGTCCCAGGTCGTCCTTCCGCTGATGCACACCTGCGGAAGCAACAGTCGGGTTAGTTAGAGGGTTTCCTCACGCTTGGGGGGAGAAGAACCCCACACAGAGCGTACGGAAGACCCCGAGTACAACTGGACGTCCGTGGGTAGCGGGCGCCCTCCTCCACACTCGACGGATCGAGAGAGGAGAAGGACTCCGCTCCCCCCCCCCGCAGGGGAAGGCGCGAAACGTGGGGGCTGGCCGGGGGGCAGGAAAGAGGACGAAGTGTCCGTTACCAAAGGAGTCACTGGACTTTCCGATGACTTCTTGGGCGGCCTAAGTCTCTTCCTGCCCTCGTACAGCACCCACTGCGCCTCGGACCAATGCTACAAGTTCACATGGCTCGTTGCGGGAGCACCTCTCGCCCCCGACAACGAGTACAAACCTCGTGTGGATCCACATCCACAAAATGATCTGAATCCGCCGCAATCTACGCCCCTCCAGCCCGGGACACACTCTACGGGCGACTGGGGGGCGCGGCGAAATCTCCATTTCTTGATCACTCATCATTAATGAACAAAAGAAATGCAAAGTACTTACAACAAATACTCTCAATCACACTAGGAAAAAGAGGGCAGATACTCAAAGCAAACGACAAAGCGGGCAGAGCGATGACGAGCACGTCCTATCCACACACGGCCGAAAGCAAAAGTGATTTGATAAAGGTTTGTATAGTTAGGAAAAATGCAATTTTCGACAAATTGTCATTTGTTCCGATACGTAATACAAACCATCGGTCCTTTAACAATAGGAAGACTCACTTCTTGGTGGGAGGAATCTGAGTCTTTGATGAACAGACTGATGTTCGTCCATCCCTGGAATGCCTCCATGGTCGTAAGAGCGAGGGAGGGATCCAAGCCTCTGTCCGATTGATCGGGGTGTGCACCGCAGGATCAATGGTCAGACCTCTGGGCCGAGTACTAAGACAATTCAACTGCTTAGCAGAATCATGTCGCGAGGTTAATATACGTAGTATATTTGTAGGATTCTGAACAACGATCTCCATCCTAAATTCTTTCCTTCAAGAAAACAAAATAAGGATTGGAGATCGACCACCTTCGATCTCTATCAAAGAGAGTGAAGGAGAAGTCTTCCTCGAAGGAAAGCTTCAATGGTGAACAGAATACTAAGACGATAGTTCAAGCCAAACTGGATATTCCCGTCCGATCTTCTCTATTCCAGGTTGGTCGGCCACTGTGAGATAGTTTCTTTCAGCAGCAGTCCTTTCTTTTCCCAATGCTAGAAATTCCAGGAATTCGAGCATAGCGAGGTTCCCGATTATCGTGTAACAATTATCGGGGATTCTCCGTCTCGCTCACTTTGGACCGTGGTCTCGCGTAAGTTTGGAGATCGTAAAAACTCGAAACACTGAATGCGCTAGAAATTCCGTAGAATTCTAAGCAGTCTGCGAAACCCCCACCGAATTCATCTAACGATATCGGCTGGTGGTCCTCTCGATTCCCGTAGAAATCGAGAATGGGGCAGGATTCCTCCTCAACGACCGGGGCTTAAGTCAGGTAGGACCCGAAGGTCCCCCCGGTAGCGCAGTCCCGAACGTGGGATCCTACAGAGGAAATCTCTGTAGGATCCCTCCCCTTTTCCCTCGTAGCCGTAAGGAGAGAGGGAATGGGGGAGGAATTGGATACTCGCTCGCCTTCCCAGTGGAACTAGTAGTAGGAGAAGAGTAGGAGGGCAGCCATCGCCGCCTCTCAGAGTCTGGGAAAACGTATCGTCAGGAGAAAACTTTTCCCGCGGAGGGTTACGAACTCTCACTGTAGGTAAGGGTCTGCCGCCACTGTGAACGTCGTCTGGGTGGGGCTGATCGACACCTGACAGGAGAGAGCCGATACCGTCCTCCTACCACTCATTCCAGTCCTCGTCGAGGTCGAAACCTCTCAGGAGGACCGAAGGAGTATTTAAATACGGTGTCCGAAGACACGTAGAAACGCCGCTGTCGCAGTAGAGAAGGTGGAAGTTGCTTGATCGACCGCCAGCAAACTGAGAGAGCCTTCTTGTTCCGGAGACGAGAGACTCTGGTTCGAGACAGAATCGGCAAGCTCCGATCGCGGCAGACCCACCGTCGGTTTGGTTTCCCTCTCGGGCCCCAAAACGACTCGAGCAGAGACGTGGGCTCTGCTGGTGGGAGCGGCAATCCTTCCGCAAGGTCATTATGCTGACGAATCAGCTTAATGACTTCTGCAAATTCCTCTGTATCTCGGGAGTAACCGCGTCTTGCGGAGTAGGACCGTCCAGTCCCTCCAACAAGAACAGATCCCGAGATACTCCTCCTTCAGAAGGAGGAACAAAAAGCGGCAGACCCCCTGACGGTCGCCTCCAGCTACTTGCGCGTATGTCCCTGGTCGGTCCCTAGAACCGTGCCTGGTCCATACGGCGTCATAGCGGGATCGCGAGCGGCGCACTCGCGATCCCTCATAGGTACCTCGCTCCCTCCCGGTGTAGCCCGAGGAGGTTGAAGGTACAGGAGAGGCAGACCTGACGCTCCCCCCTAGCTCGCTGGCAGGACCAGCGTGCTTGGAGGGCTGCTGCTGATCGTCCACCCGCGGTGGCGATCGAGCAGTAGGCCTAGCCTTGCCGCTCGCCTGGGGCGAGAGGCTCGGCTGAGAACGTCGACGCTGATCTCTAGCGTCAGGCGAGCTGTTGCTGGTTTACCGTCCTCCGACCCGGTCCCGATGGGAGCGGCGTCAGGTGACCTGCTAGGCTCGTTGTCGCGGTGAGACCGGCGAGCGTCCTCTCGGCGCGTCGAGCCGCACGGCTGGTACCGACGACCGCGGGGACCCCTTCCTCGCCTCAACCCGTGGCTGGTCAGCGACCGTCACGTCAACCCGAGCAGCCGGCTGGTCGCTGCGAGAGCGTCCACTGGCCTAGCGAGAGTCGTCTGCACGACACTCGCCAGTCTTCTGCTCCGCGCTTCGGTCTTGGCGGCGAGCGAGCTCGGGTGTCAAGACTTTTGGCTGGACGGTCCTCCCGCGGGAGACCGTCCACTCGGTACTTTCTCGCTAACGAGAAGCCGAGGCGGATCCTGGTTTAGGCGGCAGAACCGCTAGAACCAGGCGAGGACCGTGCCAGCCGAAGCTGGTACTCCTCTGGTCCCCGTCTTCTTCTCCTTGGTAGAAGAAAAGACAGGCCCTGTTCCCGAGGGAGCAGGAGGACCAGCAGACAGAGCTCCCCGAATCGCCGAAGCGAGACGGGCCCTTAGAAGGTCCCGAAGGAGCCTTCTTAGGGGGGAAAACCCGGGTTACCAGCTGGTCGCTGCAAGAGCGGCCGCTGGCCTGGCAAGAGTCACCTGAGCGTCTCTCACCAGCCTTCTGCTCCGTGCCGCGTCTTGGTGCCGAGCGAACTCTGGCGCCGAAACTTGGCTGCACGGTCTCCCGAGGGAGAACGTACACTCGGGATCTCTCGCGAACGAGAGACCGAGCCGGAACCTGGCGTAGCGGCATCGCCGCTAGCACCAGGCGAGGAAGTACCAGAGCTAACCGATACTCCTCTGGTCCCCGTCTATCCTCTTCCTTTACGGAAGGGGAGACGGGCCCCGCTCCCGAAGGAGCAGGAGGACCAGCCAGAAGGGACCCCCCCGTCCCACTGGGGTGGGACGGGCCCTTTAGAAAGTTTCCCAGAAGGAGACTTCTTAGGGGGGGAAGGCTAGCCTTCTTCTTCTTCGGCTTATGAGCCTTAGAAGTCGAAGGGGAAGAGGCAGCAGCAGACGATGAAGACGAAGATGACAGCTTCCTCTTCTCCTCTTCCTCGTCAGCTCACGCAGGACAGTCGTCAGGTCCTCCATCCAGGCCGGAGCCGGGGCTATTGCCGAAGCAACACGGCCCGACTGCACCTGTCCGGAAGGACCTGGGATGGGGAAGACACACCGTGGGCAGGACCAGCATGGACAGGCTCAGGAACCAGGAGCGACAGGAACAGCAACCAGCTCAGGAGCGGCCAGGAACAGCGGCAGCGGTAGACCCAGAAGGGACAGCCAAGCCAACAGCGGGAATCACATCAGCGGCAGGTACGGCAGGCCCAGCGATCGACCTCGTAGAATCATCGGTAGCCAGCGGAACCATGGGTCCTGGCGGCCGGTCCAGGGGCGAGCTGCTGGAACAGCGGAAGTCTGGGGCAGGCAACACGAAGAAACAGGCGGCGGCGGCAACCCCACCTCGGTACGGCGGCGGCCCTAGTAGCGGCAGACGGCGTCATCGACACAGCATGGGGAGTGTAGACCAGGAGGGGGGGGAGCAGCATCAAGCGGCCGTGGTAGTAGTGGAGACCGCCCCAGACCTCGCTAGACGCTGCAGCAGCCCGTGGATGCTAGGCACACGCCACCCCGCCGCCCGCGGTGGTCATACCTGTCCAAGGTCGTCTCCCACGGATGTAGCACCTGCGGTAACATAGATAGATTAGTAAGAGGGGTTCCCTCACGCACGGGGGGATGACATGCCCCACCCCGAACGCAAGGAAGGAACCCCACCCCAATACAAAATACCAAACGAAGAAGCTGAGCGGGGGGCAGGAAGGAAGACGAAGAATCGGATACCAAGGAGTCGTGGAGAGCTTTCCGACGACTTCCTGGCAGACCTTCGCTTCCCTACCCCCGCAGCAGAGTGAAAAGAATATAGAAAATGAAACAGAATACTGCCCTTGCGATTCACTTCATAGAACTTAAAGGGGAAAAGATCAATTCCCTTCCCGGGTAAGAACGGAAACTTGATCCAATAATATGATGCTATCATATATATATGAAAATGAAACAGAATACTGCACTTGCGATTTCACTTTCACATAAAAAATCGTAAGGATCAATTCCCGGGTAAGAACGAAAATTGATCCAAATTAAAAGGCTCGTGCCGAGCGCAATCACACTCTCGGTAACGAACGCACAGGGCAAAAATATAATGAAAAGAGTACTTACATTTTTCAATTACACACTTTCGCCCAAAATACATGACTCGGCGCGAGCGCGCCCGCCCTCGGCACCGAGACATAATTCAAGGGTTCAATTCATGAAAAGAGAGGAAATCGCCGCATCTACGGCGATAACTCCATGTTGGTTCATAATTAAGTAATGAAAATGAAAACAGTGTACTTACAGTTTCATTTTCAAGTCAAACAAACCATTAGTAGAAAACACAATATAAACAAAGCATACGACGATGAAGCGGGCAGAGAGCGATGACGAACACGTCCTTCACACCCGCGGCCGAAAGCAAAAGTGATTTGTTTACCTCCCAGTCGCGCGGCGCGCGACTCTCGGACAAGCAGTTAACTACCATTCTCCCCTTGTTCGAAAGCTTACGCAGCCGTCCAGCTGCCGCTAGCTACTTCCTATTGTTAAAGGACCGATGGTTTGTATTACGTATCGGAACTTCTGCTTGGTAACGAAGCGATTTAGACTGCTGACATCCAGAACGGGCGCCACCCCCCTGATGCTTCGGCACTAGGAACAGACAGTTGTAAAACCCTGGAGAACTCCGGTCGAAGACCTGCTCCACGCCTGCTTCTCGATCATTTGATCTAGTAGATCGTGAAGCACTTTCCGTTTTTCTCCCTGATACGAAGGAGACAAATCCTTTGGTGTCGAAGACAGCGGGGTAACTTCAGGAAAGGAATTCTGTACCCCACCCCTTCTTGACGATGTCAGAGACCAAGCGTCGGCACCTCTCTCTTCCCAGGCTCTCACGAAATGTAGAAGTCTGGCTCCTACCTGTGGCTGAAGGACTTCCCTCTCACTTCTTGCTCTTAGAAGGAGCGGGGGTCTTGCCTCTGAAAGAGCCTCTTCCTCGAGGGGCTGGCTTCGAGGAAGAAGCACATCGAAAGGGCTTCGATTTCTTCAGAGCAGAGGACCCAGAAGACGAAGTAGTTGTAGGCTTCCTAGAAGACTGCGCCAGAAGGTCTTGGGTTACTTTCTCCTGGAGACTGGCGGCTATGTCCTTTACCATAGACTGGGGGAAGAGATGTTCTGAGAAAGGCGCGAAAAGAAGATCCGCTTTTTGCGCTGGCGAGACTGACTTTGCGGTAAAATTGCAAAAAAGTGCTCTCTTCTTAAGCAGTCCCATGCTGAAATGAGCAGCCAATTCCTCAGAACCATCCCTGACGGCTTGTCCATGCAAGACAATACACTGGACAGCTCCCCCAGACTGATGGAATCAGAACTCCTGGACCTGGCATCCAAAACTCCTAGGCACCAGTCAAGAAAATTAAAGACCTCTAGTGTCCTGAAGAGGCCTTTTAACGGTGAAAATCTAGCTCACTATGTGTCCAAGAGACTTTGGAAGAAGACAGAAAAGATCTTCTGGCGGCATCCACAATACTACCAAAGTCTCCTTAGCTGAGGCTGGAAGCTTAACTCCGACGTTTTCTCCCGTCTCGTACCACATACCAGCTTTGCCACAAAGTCTTGAAGGTGGTAAAGCGAAAGAAGTCTTGCCTGAAGCTTTCCTCTTTTCCACCAATCGTGGACCTTGCGAAAAGCTTGCTTCGTAGAAAGCGACTTCTTCATTTTCACAAAGCCCGAGATCTTAGTAGCTTTGGATGACGAAAACTGAGAGGGAGGAGTACGTGGAGCTTCAGGCTGAAAAGTGTCTGCAAAGACTGACTGTAGCAGACGAGTTAAAACCTTGTAGTCCGTCGAGACTGGAGCAACTGCTGTTCTTCATCCACTTCGACGAAAGCGCCACTAATTTCCTCTTCAGACACTGGAGAAGTCGGAGGAAGTAAGGAAGAGTCACGAGCTTTCTCAAAAGAGAAAGAGCGGCGAACAGGAAGAGTTCCCGCTTCACTTGCGGTGTGGAAAACTGACATCCGTAGGCGCGCGCTTGGCGTCCGATGCCAATCTTCTGGCGCTGACTGAAGCACGCTCGACAGCTACAGAGGTGCACACCTGGCGTCCACTGGCGCGCGGCCGAGTGTCCACTGTAACGCGCTGACGGTCCACTGGCGCTCGCTTAAACTTGCAACCGATCACGCTCGGCGTCCACTGAAGCGCGCTTGACTTTCACAGAAGCGCGCTCGGCATCTAAAGAAACGCGCTTCCTATCTACATGTTTTGTAGTACGGATACAACCGCTTCTCGAGAGCGAGAAACTAATTTCTCACCTCCTCTAGAGAGTTGCTGGGGAGCGGAACGAACTCTAGAGGGAGACTCAAACGGAGAGAGAGACGAGCGAGGAGAGGGAGAGGGAGAACGCCTCAACCTCTTCACAGGAAGATTGTCATCCTTTTATCGGTGACGTGGAACAGTCTCTCTCGAAGAAATAACATCTCGAAGTTGCTGCTGAAGCGACTGGAGAATCTTGCTTGTAGGTGAAGCCTCCTTTTCTGGGGAGAGGCTGATCCTGTGAGCAGGCGAGTGGCGAGGGGACGCCTTCTTCCTACTCCCAGGAACCGCCACTTCACGCACCTTAGAGCGACTGCAGCACTCGAAAGAATCATCTAGGAAAGACTCCGCCTCCGAAGAATATGATACTGTTAAGATACAATAAAGTTTGTTCATACTTACCTGGCAGATATATATAAAGCTGTATTCTCTGAAGTCCGACAGAATTTCTAAAAACTTACGACACACGTAGTGGGAGTAGGGTGGTTAGTACCCATTCCCGCCGCTGGGAGGCGGGTATCAGGAACCATTCCCATTTTCTATCAGATTTCTATCTCCACTGTCTCCTGAGGGGAGGTGGTGGGCGGGTACTTAAAATATATATATCTGCCAGGTAAGTATGAACAAACTTTATTGTATCTTAACAATATCATTTTGTTCATGAAACTTACCTGTCAGATATATAAATAGCTGAATCCCACCTTTGGCGGTGGGAGAGACAGAAAAGGATTTTAGGAAACAATATATGTAGATGATTGACATCTTGGTTCCTTACCTGTTAGCATAGCTGACTTCGTGATTACTGTCACCCAAGCCTGCATCTGCTTCACTAGAGTTACCAACAAGGTAGAGACCTGTGTAGTTGGTGCGCTCGAGATGATCTGCCAACGGGGACGAGACCACAATGTGACTAGACCATGACCTACTCAAGAGGACAACGAGGCAAAACCACCCCCTAAGTTAGCCTAACCAAATACTCCCATATACCAAAGGCTAAAAGAAGGGAAGACCGCATTCGGCGGCCGACCTACGACCATAAACATTACAAACATTAAAACTCACCTACCCTTTTCTATGGGAAAGGATGAGTGCTACCTCCTGCCCCCAAGATAGTGTCTGCGGCGACGTATGGTCCAAGAGAGTAACAGTCCTCATATGTCGTTCTGACACCTCCCGTAAATAGTGCGAGGCGAACACCGAGTTACTTCTCCAAAAAGTGGCACTTAAAATATCTTTGAGAGCCATATTTTTCTCGAAAGGCTATAGAAGTCGAAATAGCCTTACTTCGTGAGCTTAACTTTTAAAAGCTTAAAGTCACTATCTTGACAATTAGCGTGCGCCTCCTTAATGTGTTCCTCAAAAAGAATGCCAGTGCACTTCTTGGACATGGGCATATTAGGTCTCTTGACGCAACACCATAAGTTCTCCGCAGAACCTCTACACTCCTTTGTCCTACGAAGATATTCTTTAAGAGCCCTAACAGGACACAGGACTCTTTTCTGGCTCTTGACCAATGATTTCTGCCATACCCTTGATTTCGAACGTCTTAGGCTAAGGGTTGGAAGGGTTCTCATTCTTAGCCAGGAATGACATACTCAAAGACCAGACTGCATTATGCCCTTTGAAGCGACGTGTTTACTAATCGCCTGTATCTCGCTAAACCCTCCCTTTCACCGTCGCCCAGAGCAGTTAGGAATACAGTCTTTTTGCGTCAAATCTCGCAAAGAGGCAGAGTAAATAGGTTCAAAGCGGCTTGACATTAAAAACTTGAGAACCACGTCCAGATTCCACGAAGGCAACTTAGCTACCGGTACCTTGGTGGTCTCAAAAGATTTTAGTAGATCATGTAGGTCCTTGTTATTATTAGCAAGGTCAAGACCTCTATGTCGAAAAACTACAGATAAGACACTTCTGTAGCCTTTAATGGTTGACACTGCGAGTTTCAAATCTCGTCTGAGATAAAGAAGGAAGTCGGCGATCTGGCTCACAGAGGTCGTGGTAGAGGAAACTCCTTTCTTCCTACACCAGCTCCTAAAAGCTGCGCCCACAATTCGACTGGTAAACCGCGATTGACGAAGGTATTCTCGCGGTGGCGATAGCTTTTAGCCACAGGTTTCGAAAAAACCTCTCGCTCTGGCCAACTTCTGGATAGTCTGAAACGCAGTCAGACTCAGAGCGGAGAGGTTTTTGTGGTACCTCTCGAAGTGGGGCGGTTTGAGTAGATCTCTCCTTAACGGAACGAGATCTCGGAAAAATCCACCAGGTAGGACATCACCTCTGTGAACCAGATCGCTGCAGGCCAAAAGGGGCGATTAACGTCAACCTCGTCCCCTCCGAAGCTGTGAACTTTCTGATCACTTCCCCCAGAATCTTGAAGGGGGGAAATGCGTATAGGTCTAGGCCCGTCCAATAACCCATAACAGGGCGTCCACTGCTACACTGCCCCCGGATCGAGAACTGGGAGCAGTAGAGAGGAAGTCTCGCCGTCCTTGCGGTTGCAAAAACGTCCACCAAGGGGCGTCCCCAAAAGACTCCACAGCTCCTGGCATACGTCCTGATTGAGGGGTCCACTCTGTCGGCAGCAACTGTCCTTGTCGACTGAGGAGATCCGCACGGACGTTCTCGACTCCGGCAATGAAACCTTGTCAAGATCGTGATCTCTCTCGCCTTCGCCCAAAGCAGAATTTCCTTCGCTAGAGCGAACAGGGAGCGAGAGTGAGTTCCTCCTTGTTTCTTCAAGTATGCCAGGGCTGTGGTATTGTCCGAGTTGACTTGAACTACTCGACGGGAGACTTTGTCCTGAAAGAACTGGAGCGCTAATTGAACCGCTGCCAGCTCCTTGAAGTTGATATGCCAGGCCTGACCTGTTCCCCCTCTCCAGTGCCTGACACTTCCTCCCCCCATAGTGTTGCTCCCACCCCGTGATGACGCGTCGGAGAACAACACTAGGTTGGGGTTCCGAAGCTTGAGGATATATGCCCTCTGAGAGCTTTAACGGATCGAGCCACCATCTTAGATGGCTCTTCACCTCTTCTGAGATGGTTAAGATCATATCGAAGTTGTCCTTCTCTGTCCAATTGTCCGACAGGAAGAACTGAAGAGGTCGGAGATGTAGCCTCCCCAGGGAAACAAACTTCTCCAGTGAGGAAATGGTCCCCAGCAGATCATCCCATTCCCTCACCGAGCATGAATCCTTCCCTAGAAAGCTGACACTATCTCTATGCCTTGTTGCTGACGTTCCTGGGACGGAAAAAGCCCACCCGAAAAGCCACTGAATTCATCTGAATCCCAGATACACGATGGACGTGTGTGGGGTCAGATGTGACTTTTCGAAGTTCACCAGAAGTCCCAGGGACGCAGCTAAAGACAGAGTCGTTTTCAGGTCCTCCAGGCACCGGGTCTGCGAAGAAGCTCGTATGAGCCAGTCGTCCAGGTAGAGCGAGATCCTGATGTTGGAAAGATGGAGCCACCTCGCCACATTCTTCATTAAGATGGTGAACACAAATGGGGCCGTACTCAGACCGAAACAAAGAGCCCTGAACTGAAACACCTTTCCTTTCAGGACGAACCGAAGGTACTTCATAGACTGGGGTGTATCGGGACGTGAAAGTATGCGTCCTGAAGATCGAGTGATGACCATCCAATCCCCCGGTCTTAAGGCCCCAGAACTGACTGAGGTGTCTCCATCTTGAACTTTTGCTTTTCTATAAAGAGGTTCAGACGACTTACGGTCAAGACTGGCCGCCACCCTCCCGAGTGTTTCGGAACAAGAACAATCTGTAAAATCCTGGCGTAGCCAGGTCTAAGACCTGTTCCACTGCTCGTTTCTCGAGCATCTGCTCGAGCAGATCGAAAAGAATCCTTTGTTTTTTCTTGAGGATACGACGGGGACAAGTCCCTGGGAGTGGAAGTCAGAGGGGGAGGCTTTACGAACGGAATCTTGTACCCCTTCTCTATGATATTGAGAGACCAGGTGTCTTCCTCTCTTTCTCTCCAGGCTCCTCCAAACAACTGAAGCCTGGCTCCTACCGGTGACTGAAGGCACGCATTCTCACTTCCTTGCCCCTGGACTTAGCCGGGGCTCTACCTCTAGGAAGACCCCTTCCTCGGGGTAAAGATCTAGCTGAAGATCCTCCACGAAAGGGTCTTCTGCTTCTTAAAAGACTGAACTCCTGAAGACGTGGAAGGGACAGCAGGACGTCTCGACGACTGTGGTCAAAAGGTCTTGAGTGGCTTTCTCCTGTAGACTTACTGCCAGATCCTTCACCAAAGCCTGGGGGAAGAGATGACTCGAGAACGGCGCATACAAAAGTTCTGTCTTCTGTGCGGGAGAGACAGACTTAGCCGCAAAATGCAATACAGCGATCTCTCTTCAACACGCCTGCTGAAAAATGAGATGCTAACTCCTCTGAGCCATCCCCGACGGCCTTGTCCATGCATGACAATACACTGGACAGCTCCCCAAGCTGATCGAATCTGGCTTACGAGACTGGTGGTCTAACACTCCGAGACACCAGTCTAAGAAGTTAAAGACTTCTAAGGACCTAAACAGACCCTTCAACACATGATCCATTTCTGACGTAGTCCACGACACCTTCGCTGAGGCCAACAGAGCTCTTCTTGAGGCGAAATCTCCCTGTGCTGACGTCGGAACCTTCAAACCTAACTCCTCACCGGTTTCATACCACATCCCTGCCTTACCGCTAAGTCTAGACGGAGGCAGGGCGAAAGTGGTGCTTCCTTTAGCTTTCCTAGTCTCCATCCAGGTGTTAACTTTCCGGAAAGCCCTCTTGGTAGACAAAGACGTCTTCATCTTTACAAACCCTGGTGTCTTCTTAGCTTTCGACGACGAAAACTGCGATGGAGGAGAAGGAGGAGCAGAAGGAAGGAAGGTATCTCCAAAAGAATCACGGAGCAGCCGAGCCAAAACTTGATAGTCTGAAGAAGACGACGTCGAGGGTTGTTCTTCATCAACCTCCTCCGAAGAACAGCTCAATTCCCCTTCTTCCTTACCCGAGTTAAACTCCGAAGAAAGAGCAGAAGACCTTTCACTCCAAGTCTCCTATCAGACCGATGACGAGAAGAAGAGGGTAAAGTACCCTTAACAGAATCGTTAGCCGCACAGGATCAGCAATCACAACTTGAGTAGAACGCGAAGTAGAAGGAAGACGTGTAGCGTCATCTAAAGACTCGGGAACAACGTCCGATCGAGAGCGAACTTCCGTAATCGCGTCCAAGAAGCTCTTACGACGATGTCTATTAGCGTCCATCGGAGCGTCTAACCTAGCGTCCCTCCGAGCGTCCAACGAAGCGTCCAACTGAGCGTCCAACGAAGCGTCCAAAGAAGCGATGAGCGGAGCGTCTCTCCTAGCGTCCCTCGAAGCGTCTCTACGATCGTCCCGCGAAGAGACAGGAATTGACACTTGACGAGCGTCCCGATGAGCGTCAACACAAGCATGACGAAGCGGAGCAGGGCGTACCAAATTCCGTCCGTCAGAAACCAAAACATCTTCATCAGAAACGTCGATGTCGGAACGCCGAGCGTCCTCACGTCGAGAAGAGAGGGCAGAATGAAGAAACCTCTCTCTCTCCTGACGTTTACTTCCACCTCTAGACGAACGCTGGGGAGAACGAAGTCTAGAAGACGAAATACCAGGAAACGGGGACGAAAGACGAGCAGGCGGAGAAGACTGTCTTGATCTCTTGATCGGAAGTCTATTGTCCTTCTTACGACCAGAAACCGTTTCCTTCTGCTTAAGTAAAGCATCCAGTTGTCGCTGCATAGCAAGGATTATCTCCGTCTGCGAAGGTTCTTTACGAGGAGAAGAGCCATGCCTGTGAGAAGGTGAGGGGCGAGGGGACGCCTTCTTCCTTCTCCCAGGAACAGCCTTGGCTCTAGAGCGACTGGGGCGCTCATAAGGCGTCATCATCAGAAGGACGACCCTAGCCTTCTTCTGGGGCGGAAAGGGACACGCTTTCCGGAGAAGAATGCCAATCAGATAAAGCATGAACGTGAAGCGTCCTGATCTTGTTAAACGTCCTCTTCAAAGGTCACGAATCCGAACGAGATTCCCACCCCTTGCGCGGGGAGGACGCGTCGGAAGACGAGAAACAATCCTTTAGGATACGTGCTCAAGCACGCTCCTTAGCAGCCTGGGAAGCGTCAACAGGTACTGCTGAAGGGACGTCAGATCGGTGGGGGATCCCCGTAACCCTCCTTCGGCCTTCGACATGCCCTCTCCCTGAGTCCTGGGAGTCCGGCAGAGGTCCAGCCTAGAGGCGCTATAGGGCCGATCTGACGCCCACCCCCTCCACTTCACTAGGGGTCACTATCACTACACTTAGCACTTTCCCTGTTTTCAAGGGCAAGAACCTTAGATTCCAGAGTTTTCAAAGAATCTAAAATAAGCGAAAGGGCATTACCCTCCGCAGACACCACTTGAGGGTGGCCCGAAGGCAACACTACGGGGTTAGGAGTCACAAAATCTAAAGAAGGGTTAGAAGGGGTTTGGGACATTAATACCCTGTCTGCTACCCGATTTACTCCTGGAGGAAGACCTCCTGATCCTATCACGCTCTAATTTATTTACATAGGATTCATACGTCTTCCATTGTGCATCATTCAAACTTTCACACTCCGTGCAGCGAAATCATACCTACACTACTTGCCCCCTACAACCTTTACACACTGTGTGAGGAACAACCAAAGCTTTTTGTAACCTCACCTTGCATTCGTCTTTCATACACACTCTGGCACTAGCCGAACTAGAACCTGAAATATTTAAGGAAAAAACCAAAGCCAAATTCAAAAACAATCCAAAGTCACGTATGCCAAGCGATCGATCCAATAACAATTAACCAAAAAGTCAAGAGGATACTCAAGCAAAGAAAGTTTTCCAAAACCCTGAGGCGGAGGTGCTGTAAACAGATGTTTACAACACCGGCGACAGAAGAAATCTGATAGAAAATGGGAATGGTTCCTGATACCCGCCTCCCAGCGGCGGGAATGGGTACTAACCACCCTACTCCCACTAGCTGTGTCGTAAGTTTTTAGAAATTCTGTCGGACTTCAGAGAATACAGCTGTATATATATCTGACAGGTAAGTTTCATGAACAAACCTTACGTTTCTTCTGCGGAGAAAAAGCAGCAAACGCACTATCAGGCGAAGAGCAAAGTTCCGGAGAACAACTTGGACGTGAAGCGTCCCGAACACGAGCCGTCCTTTTCAGCGGACGTGATACGGCATGAGAGCTCCACCCCTTGCGCGGGGAGGAAGCCTCCGAAGAGGAAAAGCACTCCTGAGAAGACGTGCACGCTCCTTGGCAGTCTGGGTAGGTTCGTCAGAAGCTGCCGAAGTCACGCCAGATCGGTGGAGGTTCCTCGTAACCCTCCTTCGACTTTCGACATGCTCTCTCCCCATAACCTGGGAGTCAGCAGAGGTCTAGGTCTAGAGGCAGAGTGAGGCCGATCTGACGCACCCTCCACTACACAAGGGGCACTTTCACTGCACTTTTCTTCCCTTTTGCTCTCCAGAGCTAACACTTTTGATTCTAAGTTACGAATCGATTCAAGAATTAGCGATAAAGTATTACCTTCTACCGACACTGCTTCAGGGGCCGAAGGCAACACTACAGGGGTAGGAGCATAAACTACAGAAGGAGGGTTAGCAGGAGAATCATTAAAATCTTGCCTACCTGAAACACTCCTGGAGGAAGACCTCCTTAACCTATCTCGCTCAAGTTTCTTAAGATAGGTTTCATACGCCTTCCATCAGACTCTGTTAATCTTTCACACTCCTTACAACGACTTTCAAACGTACATCATTCCCCTGCAAACCTTACAAACAGAATGTGGGTCTACGATGAAGCTTTCAGTAGCCTACCTCTACATTCGGACATAGAACAAAATCTAGCGCTAGTTGAACTAGACCCTGACCATCTTGATCAAAGAAAAATCAAAACCAAAATCAAATCAATCCAAAGTCAATGTGTGCCAAACCACCGATCCAATTCAGATACCAAAGAAAAAAACCAAAAGGGATACTCAAGTAGCTAGTAAGTTTCCAAAATCTGGACGGAGGGCTGCAAACATTGTTTACAGCACCGGCGGCGAGAAAAAATTATGAATAGAAATGGGAATGGTTCCTGATACCCGCCTCCCAGCGGCGGGAATGGGTACTAACCACCTGACTCCCACTGCGTGTGTCGTAAGTGTTTAAATTTCTGTCAGATTCGGAAAAAAAATACAGCCATATATATATCTGACAGATAAGTTTCATGAACAAAATGCAATTTTCGACAAATTGTCATTTGTTCCGATACGTAATACAAACCATCGGTCCTTTAACAATAGGAAGACTCACTTCTTGGTGGGAGGAATCCGAGGTCTTTTGATGAACAGACTGGTGTTCGTCCATCCCTGGAATGCCTCCCTGGTCATAAGAGCGAGGGAGGGATCCAAGCCTCTGTCCGATTGATCGGGGTGTGCACCGCAGGATCAATGGTCAGATCCTGGGCCAAGTACTAAGAGAGAGGCAAGCATATCTCTTTGTACCAGCAAGCAAGAACTTGTTCCTGTTTGCAAGAGGCAACATAAAGTATGGGTTTGCTTAAGCTGGCATCCACTTCCTCCCCCTTGTTGGAGGGAAGTGGTGGATATACGCTCCTATCCCTAGTGAAAGGGATAGGATGGGGCTCTGTTGAGTAGCTCACCTGCATCTCGTCCTTATCCAGCAGGGTGACGACCGTGTCCCTCTACCACAGGTAGAGGGGAAGAAAAAGATGGGAAGAGGAGCCAGTCACACTCTCATTCACGATCATCCATTCTTACGGTCACACCAGGAACTCGATGCTGTCAGCCTGCGAGGTCTGGGGTTCGCTACACAACGTGTTGAGCAGCCACCACGGGTCCCAAGGAAAAAGATCCAAGGACCTGTGGGCAATACCCGAAGGTAGAAGGAGGTGCATGTTGGTCTGGTTGGACCCAGACCCCTGCCTTCAGTACCTGCGCCACGGAGAAGTTCTTGCGGACAAAGCAGCATCTCCTTCGCATCGAAGGCGGTGAAGTCCATTAGGGAGGGGATTGTGAACGACTCGAAACCGATCGTCAGGGACCGAAGGGTTCTGAGTCTTCGCTACGAAGTTTGGTACGAAATCGAGCGTCATGGATCCCCATCCCCTGGATGCTTGACTTCCCACGAAAAGTCATGCAGTTTCCTCAGAGGAAAAGAAGGGATAGTCGCTATGACCTATCCCTCTTCTCGACTTCGGTGATGTCCAGTACCCATACTAGTCTGTCGTTTGCCACGAAGGGTCTCGCATCCTCCTATCCCCATGCAGCGAAGTTCTCGGTAGTGGATAGGACACCGACACTCCATGGTGGGTGTCGATGGTATGGGGTTATTGTGACAAGCTATTAAGACGAAGTAATGATTGCTCTGTAACAACCGAACTAAGTCCACAGTGTAGTTTGTCAACTGACTCTGGCGCTCTGACAGCTGCCGACTGACTGGTTCGGTATCGGAAGTGAGGTGAGTTGTCCAAGCATCCGAGTAAGTCACGTGACCTTCGCCTTTTAAAGGGTTATGCCGAGAGACCAAAAAAATAATGTATTTGTTTGTCACCAACGCCAGACGGCGAGGTAGATGATTCTCTTGAGGCATATGCTCAAAAGGCGAAAGTCAATTGCCGTCTAGAGACCTAGGTCCCTGAAGGCAAGACAGTCTCATAGAAGTTGAATCTCCGCTAAGGAGAAACAACACTATGTGACGTTGAAGACGAAGTAGGCAATGAATGCAACCTACGTCTTCCAGCTGAATCGAGAGAAGGAATCTCAAGATTCTGAACCTGTGCTTACAATTGACTGAAAACGCTAACCGCTATTTCATTGCTGTCCGGTGAGAAGTCGTAGTTGCAATAAAAGCGTGGGGCGTTCTTCAGTAATGAAAACACAGGGGAGAGCCGCCCTGAAGAACTGCTTCTCATGGGCTGAACGTTTGGAAGTAGAGCTGGCAGGTGTGGGAGTAGGCGATGTCTTTCAATACATCTGCTAATCGGGGTGAACAATGAATAATTGCACACCTACGAATACGAGATATTTTGAGGGCAAACTCAGATTCCGCAAAAATCATTCGCATTATCGCAGTGGCGATGCAGCAAGAGACTATTACAGAATTCTGTACCGTGCGGTAAACAGAAAGATGAAAGTCGAAGAGATATCTCTGTTGTAAATTCTCGCAATACTGAAGGCGATGAATTCGAGCGTCACAGCAGTAGAAGGTCATTCATGTATGCGAGAATCCCCGTTAATCAGAGACTTAAGTCCGTGATTGTTGGGCAGAGATACGGTTGGTATTCAATCAAAGCAGGGGAGAAAGACATAACCAACCGTGCATCTCGAAGCGGCAGCTGGTACTGAATTGCCTGGGGCAATTCAATACGCAGTAGCTGTCGCCGACTCGTCATCCTGAGTTGCCAAGTAATCCTTTCCACGAAGGAATGCGTTCGGCTAGAACCACCGAGCATAAAAAGATATGCTCGAGCAATTATATTTAGGCGAAACGAATTTCGTAAATACAAAAGCTGAAATGGTGTTGTCGTGACAAAACCATAAGTATATAAATTGAAACTGGAAACTCCTGGGAGGTGCAGGCAAACCCCGAGTTGCAGTTCAATTAGAATACTCCTCGTCTAAGTCGCAATCCGTAGAGTAACTAGGATATGCGCCTACCCCTCGGACAATTCAACTGCTTAGCAGAATCATGTCGCGAGGTTAATATACGTAGTATATTTGTAGGATTTTGAACAACGATCTCCATCCTAAATTTCTTTTCCTTCAAGAAAACAAAATAAGGATTGGAGATCGACCACCTTCGATCTCTATCAAAGAGAGTGAAGGAGAAGTCTTCCTCAAAGAAAAGCTTCAATGTGAACAGAATAACGAAGACGATAGTTCAGCCAAACTGGATGTTCCCGTCCGTTCTTCTCTATTCCAGGTTGGTCGCCTACTGTGAGATAGTCTTCTTTCAGCAGCAGTCTTCTTCCCAATGCTAGAAATTCCAGGAATTCGAGCATAGGCGAGGTTCCCGATTATCGTGTAACAATTATCGGGGATTCTCGTCTCGCTCACTTTGGACCGTGGTCTCGCCTAAGTGTTTGGAGATCGTAAAAAACTCGAACACTCTGAATGCGCTAGAAATTCCGTAGAATTCTAAGCACTCTGCGAAAACCCCCACCGAATTCGTCAAATGAAATCGGCTGTGGTCCTCTCGATTCCCGTAGAAATCGAGGATGGGGCAGGATCCCTCCTCAACGACTGGGGCTTACGTCAGGTAGGAACCCGAAGGTCCCCCCGGTAGCGCAGTCCCCAAAGTGGGATCCTACAGAGAAATCTCTGTAGGATCCCTCCATTTCCCTCGTAGCCGTAAGGAAAGAGGGAATGGGGGAGGAATTGGATACTCTCTCGCCTTCCCAGAGGAACTAGCAGTTGGAGAAGAGTAGGAACAGCCCTTGCCTTGCGGTGATGGCCTCTCAGAGTCTGGGAAAACGTATCGTCAGGAGAAAACGTTTTCCCAAGGAGGGTTATGAACTCGCCCTGTAGGTAAGGGTCTGCCACCACTGTGAACGTCGTCTGGGTGGGGCTGATCGACACCTGACAGGAGAGAGCCGATACCGTCCTCCGACTCATTCCAGTCCTCATCGAGGTCGAAACCTCTCAGGAGGACCGGGAGGAGGGTTATTTAAATACGGTGTCCGAAGACACGTAGAAACGCCGCTGTCGCAGTAGAGGAGGTGGGGAAGTAGCTTGTTCGACGGCCACCGGCCAGATCTGAGAGAGCCTTCTTATCCGGAGACGAGAGACTCTGGTTCAAGACAGAATCGGCAAGCTCCAATCGCGGCAAACCCACCGTCGGTTTGGGTTCCCTCTCGGGCCCCAAAACGACTCGAGCTGAGACGTGGCTCTGCTGGTGGGAGCGGCGATCCTTCCCAGAGGTCGTTGCGCTGACGAATCAGCGCCATAACCTCGACAAAGTTCCTCTGGATCTCGTAAGTCATAGCATCTTGCAGAGTAGGACCGTCAAGCCCCTCGAACAAGAGCATTCGAGAACCTCCCCCTTAATTAACCCTTAAACGCCAAAGCGGTAAAAAAGAAAATGGTCTCCCGTGTGCTGGAGGTGTTTCAGAGTGAGCGCAGAAGCAGAAAAAAAATTTTCATACATTCAACTTACCTGTCAGATATATACATAGCTATCGACTCCGTCGTCCCCGACAGAAATTCGAATTTCGCGGCACACGCTACAGGTAGGTCAGGTGATCTACCGGCCTGCCGCTGGGTGGCAGGACTAGGAACCATTCCCGTTTTCTAATCAGATTCTCTCTGTCGCTGGGGAATGTAAACATATGTTTACTTTCCCTCCTGATTTGATTTTCGTGTTCATCGCCATCGATCTTCTGGGCCAACTTTTACAGGGAAGTACTGGATCGGTGGTTCGGCATACGCTTTTAATAACTTTTAATAACTTTTAATGAATTAACTTCGAAGTTTTCGAAGAATAGAGGATGTGTAACTACCGAAGTTTTTCGGTAGACAATTACATAGTTTGCAAGAAAGGGAATATAAATATTTATTCATTGATAAAGTGTAATAAATGTTAGAATTTGATTGAGGAAAAAAAATAAGGTAACTTCCTATTTGAGGAAGTCAGAAAAACATAGAACTAGATATGTTTTTTTTAGAAGCTTTAATAGCTCTCGTTCTGACGAGCAGTTAGAATATTAACAGTACTAGTAGTGTAGTTTCCTCATCACCTTCTTACTTCACAGAAACTACAAATTCATTTGCAATTTGAAGATAAAGGAATGTAGCTCAAGATACGAGCTATTATAAGGTAAGAAGTGATTATAGTGTTCCCCATTGCAATAGAGGGTGCGTCTGATCGGCTCTTGTCTCGCTCCCAGGCCTAGACCTCTTCCAAGCTCACAGGCCCAGAGTGGAGAAGGAATGTCGAAAGCCTTACGGAGGTTACAGAGAATCCCACCGATCAGGCGTCCCCTCGGCAGGTTCTGTAGGACGTCCCAGACTGCCAGGGATAGCCATTGGAAAGGCATCCTAATTCAATGTGTTCCCCTTATTATTATCGTCTTGACGAATAAGGAGAAAAAAACATTCACGGCGTAGATTAAATGAAGATGCAAGATAATCTCGTCTGGCAATCGGAACCTCAGAAGAGACGGAGAAAGGAAGACATTCGATAACAGTTGCGGTAGAGGCATTGCCCTATCCGGGTTCGTCCCCCCGTACAGTTGGACGGGGGGGGCTCTATCCCATGGGGGTTTGAAATAGTTATTTCAATAAATTCCTCATCGGTACATGTATATGAAAATATATCTATTCTGAGAAGAACGAATTAGATATTAAAGAATATTTGTTGATCGAATGAATTATATGGATCTCGTTTAGTGATTACACATATGTATATAACTTTTAAGCTTCTAGCTCCTTGGGCATGAAGCTCCGGTAACGAGGCTCAATGCGCCTAAA
>NC_087202.1:804320-824714 GCF_015104395.2 Macrobrachium nipponense | reverse complement strand
AAGGTTCACTTCAGTTTACTTCAATAACAGATGTTCTGTTGAAAGCCAGACTGAAGGATATCAACGGGTATGGCGGAAAAGAGCCAACAACAAGTTCAGAGACAAAATCTCCTTGATTCCGCCAATACTAATGAAAAAGACTCCGCCCATGGACGGAATTCCAGAGTCTTTCCAAATCAGTGCCACTACAATTTCCCCCGCCGTCTCTGATAGTCCACACGGACGCCTCTCTGAGCGGATGGGGGGCTACTCTCAGTACAAGAAGGTTCAAGGAACATGGTCGAAAACATTCCGCCAGTTCCACATCAACGTACTAGAGGCAATGGCCATTTTTCTGACCCTGAAACGACTAGCTCCGGTCAGGAACATTCATATCAGACTAGTCTCAGACAGCGCAGTGATAGTTTATTGCATAAACAGAGGAGGCTCCAAGTCAAGCCAAATAAATCAGTTGGCAATGAAACATCATTGGCACGTCAGCTACTCATCTGGCAGGAGTACGGAATGTCATCGCGGACTCACTGTCCAGGACAACTCCGCTGGAGTCGGAGCAGTCCTTGGACACAAAATCATTCCATTGGATTTGCCAACAAATCCCTGGCCTTCAGGTAGACCTGTTTGCCACGGAGTCCAATCACAAACTTCCGTGTTATGTGGCTCCCAATCTGGATCCTCTGGCTCACGCCACAGATGCGATGTCCATAGACTGGAACAATTGGCAGAAGATTTACCTATTTCCGCCAATAAACCTCTTGCTGAAAGTTCTACACAAACTCAGATCTTTCAGAAGACCGATAGCATTGGTAGCACCCAACTGGCTGAAGAGCAGTTGGTTTCCTCTTCTACTAGAGTTGAAACTCCGTCCCAGACGGATTCCCAACCCAAAACTAACTCAAATAGAATTCTGAATGCCCTAACTTTATGGACTTCATGAAGTTTGCGGCACAGAAGGATGCTAGTATTGACCCACTAAACACCCTGTTCGTGGAGTCAGACAAAAGAGAATCAACACTCGGGCAGCATGATTTGGCAGTAAGGAAGCTAGCCATCTTTCTAAAAGAATCAGATGTCCAGAAGATGACTACAAATCTGACAATTTCATTTTTTAGAACTCTGTTCGAAAAAGGCCTAGCTGCTAGTACCATTACTATGACGAAATCTGCCTTGAGGAAGATATTTCAGTTTGGCTTTAATATTGATTTAACATATTCGTACTTCTCTGTCTTATCCCCCTAGAGCATGTGCTCGTCTGAGACCGGTAGACCGCCTCACACGGTCTCCTGGTTTTTAAATGACGTACTCAGGTTGGCTTCAGATACTGATAACAAATCATGCTCATATATAACCCATCTCAGGAAAACATTATTTTTAATGAGTCTGGCCTCAGATGCCAGAATATCTGAACTGTCGGCTCTCTCTAGAGAACCAAATCATATTGATTTCCTCCTGTCAGTAGAAGTTCTGCTCTCTCTAGATCGCAAATTCTTAGCAAAGAATGAAGATCCACAAAACAGGTGGTCTCCATGGAAGATTGTCCCTCTTCCACAGGACCATCATTATGTCCTATTATTACATTAAAATCTTATCTGGGCAGAACTTCTAAAAAGTCTGCAGGTCCTCTTTTTATTAGAGAGAAGGGTGGAACCATTTCCTTGAAGGCCATCAGACAACAAATTCTTTTCTGGGCTCAGCTCGTGTCGCTTGCGCGAAATATCCTTTAATCTATTATTTCTAGGGTAAATGTACTAACACATACCAGAGAATAAATAAATAAAGAAAAAGGTCAGTATAACTGACTCGCTCACCCTCTAGGAGGGTGTCGGTATGAACACTAGGCGAGTGAGACCACTACCACGAGCCAAATGCCAATAGAAATCTCCCACTACAAAACCCTCCAAGAGGGGAGCCGTCCCACAGAGAGAGCAGCTCGTACTACTACTACTCCATCCCACGCTCGCGACTGCTGCGCCTCTGGTGGCCATCCTTTTCAGTTAGCTCACACGAGTCACACGTGTTATTTTTCTCTCTGTGATTTTTGTGCCCTTTCTTCGGATTTTCGATAATGGAGCGTGCAGCTATTGCAGCAGCTAAGTTAAGTACTCAGTATTTAGGTTAGCGAGTTTTTTTCCGTTTTTTCCGACCCCGAGACAGTATTTGCCGTTTTTTAGGGTACAAATACGTTCTCGGGGGCTGGAAGCATGGCAGCATGGTCCTGCCGCATGTTGGGTTCGTTCTTGGTCTCCCATACCTAGAACATCCCTTATTATTTACGCTCTATTTGGATTATCCGCGTCGTTTAGGTCTACTCAGGTTGTCATACATGTATGTATTTCACCTTATGTAGGTTTTTTTCTATCCAGACCCTAGTCCAGGTTCTTAGTATCGGCCCCTGACTAGCTTTGAGTGGTAGACCTCGCCTTCGGGCTAGTCGCACACTCCTGGATTTTTTCTCCTGCTTTTTTACCTTCTTTCTTTCATTTATTATATATATTTATATGTTTTGTCACTGTGAGGTTAGTTAGCGTCTGGCTTAGCCTAGGTCCCGGCTCGTAGAGCCTAGTCTACCGTTGATCAGTTCGGTCGCTTCCACATAGCTTCTCTCTGATCAGTTGGTTTTAGCCCTATGGGCCTATATGCTACCGCTTTTCAGTTCAGGTTGCTTCCCGATAGCTTCTCTCTGATCAGTTGGTTGGCCTAGGCTTGGTTACCGTATCTTAGTTTACCGCCTCGTGGTCACTACGTGATCACGAGTCAGCCAGACGCCTGCCAGTCCCCCTCCCCCCTCTCCCGCTCTCCCATAGAGTCGGGTGGGGGTGGGTCGGTCTGTCCTTGCTCGCCCCGCATGCCCGAGCCTGGCTCCCCCTCTCCCCTCCACCGGAGGGACCTGGGAGTCCGACAGTCCCTGATGGTTCCGACCTCTCCGCTTCTCGGCTCGGCCGGGTGGTACGTTGTGGCCCTGGCCATCCCCCCCTCCGTTACTTCCTTGCCGCTCCGGGCTAGCTCGAGTCTGTATGTCATCTCGCCCTTCCCTCCTTACTAGAGCTCCTCCCTATCGGAGCCCTGGTATCCAGCGGAAGGGTATAGTCCACCGCAGTTGGACCGGAGCATACAGTAGGTCTTTACTAACGTACCGTATTGCTGAGTTACTACACTCCGCTTCACTGGACCTAGTCCGGTTCATTGCATGACATTGCATGAAGGTTTAAGTTATCTTTAAGTTTATCTTAAGTTTCTTAAACCATCCCTACCCCTCCCTTTCATTTTACCGGATCTCTCCGGGATTATAGCCTATTCAGGCAATGCAGGGAGGGGTTATGCCCAAATTTTTTCCGAGCTCCGGCATGTAACGGAGTTCTTTGTCCTTAGTCTGTAAGTGTTCCCCCTTTAAGATACTCATGTGTCTTCCCACTTACAGGCCACCAACTGTGAGCATCCGGGATGTTCCGCTACACTTCAGGACCCCACCCCTGTGGACACGAAGTTTGCCGGTCCCATGCTCCATGCGCGACTCCGCACGGGGACATCCAGGTCTGGTACCATGAGACGTGTACCATATGTTACGATCTGGTGAGCCAGCTTTTGGAAGGCGTAAGTATTCCATCTCCGCATGCTGCTCCGCTTCTTTTAGTACTTAAGTTTACGTTATTTACTTTAACTTAAGGCATCTAGTTTAAGTTATATTCTAAGTTTTAGTTTTAAGTGATTCTTAAATCTAAAATATACCCTCTCTTACAGGCTCCGGCAGTAAGAGATACGGCATTGGCTACCTGCGGGCCTGGGTCGGAGGTTTTGGCAAGAACGCCGCCAAGGGTCAGCCCTACATACTGGAGAAGCGATTAGCTCTGTTAATCTTTCCCGGAGGCAAGGCGACTGGGTACGTCGACCCGGTAGAGGCGGACCCCTCTATTGCCTTTATCCAACAACAACTGGCGGCCTCCTTAACAGAACAAGACCAGGATATCTCCACGGATGTCGCAACCCTGGATATAAATGTTGAACCTATGGTAGGTATAGACGACCTGTTGGCCGAGGTAAGTAATGCAGGTACCCAAGGGTCTCCCTTGGGAATGACTGTTTCTTCTACCCCTGCAACCTCTCCATCCTTCCAAGGCTTTACGGGTGATGAGTTATATACTCCTCCAGAGGCTTCGGTTAGACCTAAGATCAAGTCCAAACATATGACCTTGACTAAGACGTCATCGTCTTCGAAGAAGACGTCCTCGTCTTCTTCCTCGCGCAAGTCTCCGGCTCGTAATCCCGGCCCAGACAGATCTAAAGGGTCTAGCTCCGGCTCAAAGTCCTCAAAGAGTAAAACCTAAGGAGAAATCCCGCACCCGGCAGTATCACCAGTTCCACTACCTTTGGTGCCTATTCAGAGTCTCCCCTCCACCTCCGCAGCAGCTCCGGCTTTGGACACCAATGCTGGCCTGTTGCAACAGGTGGGCGACCTAGTGGGCTCCCTTAAGTCGAGTATGGAACATATGATATCCCGTCTGTCGGACAGGATCACTTCTCAGGACACTATTATAGCCGGTCTAAGAGAAGCCCCTCTTGCCTCTCCCTCAACCTCCAACACTAGCGGATCTCAGCTTCCCCCGCATGACTCGCTGCCCGCTTTCTCCATGAACAATCCTTGGAGAGTAGCATCATACGCCCCCTTCCAAGATGGTCTCATCTCCATACCGGAGTTTGGAACTCGAAGAATAGAGGACTTCGAGTTCTACCCGGAAGGCCTACAGCCTCCCTTCATAGGCTACGCTAGGCTCACGCCTTCGGCTATGGTTAGGGATGACAGGGTACCAAAGGAGACAGTCCTCTATTCTCGAGACCAGGCTCAGCGAGAATGGCTCAGATGTTTAGAGGACATGGACTGTTCGAACACCAAGATCCAACCATTCAAAAGTCCCTTTACCATTTTCACGATGGACGGGAGTACCCCGCTCCCTTTCCTAACCAAGATAGCTAGGTCGAACCATCTCAGCAGCTCAGAAAGGGGAACCCATGCCTCAGTTAAAAGAAGCAGACCCCACATCTCCGTTGCTCCCTTCAATTGGAGAATTGTGGGAAGACTTGCCTAATACTTTCACAGCTGGCAAACTCAAACCTGACTGTGCTATGGAGCAGTTTGGTGAAAAGCTGCCCAGGCTCCCTGATAGTCTTATTCAAGCGGAATTTGACTCGAAAACACGACTAGCCAGGTCAATCAACTGATGGCTATGTCTGAGGTAGCAACCATGGCTTATGGTTCAGAACCAATTTTTAAGCTTATGACCAAAGCCCTGACTCAAACGGTGCAGTCAGATATGTTCGAGTTTGCACTGCCAGAACGAATTGTAGGAAGCATGTCCTGCTAGAGGCAACCATTCGTCATGAACCGAATAGGTTTTACTCTCTTCTAACATCTGGGGCGCAGATCTCTTCCCAGAGGCTATGGTAAAGGAAGTCCAGGCAGAGGCTACGAGGTTGAACCAGAGCCTTAAGGACCGTTGGGGTCTTACGGCTAGGAGAAGGCAAGACCTGACACCAAAAGGTAAGGGGCAAAGGAAACCCAGACGTTTCCAGCCTTACCAAAAGAAGCAACCGCGCTTCCCTCAACAAGTTCCTACAGTGCCGTTAGTGCAGACAGCCCAGCCCTCCACGTCTAAAGGTCAATCACAGCCTATTTATGTGATATCCCCTCAGCCTCAGCCCTCCACCTCATACGCCATCTCTCCAGCTTACAATCAAGCCTTCGAGAGTCAAGCTTCTCAGAAGTATGACCGCTCGAACAAGGGAGGCAGAGGTAAGCGGTCCTTTCGTGGGAGAGGATCGGGAGGCCCCTTCAATAGGGGAAAGCACTTCAGAGGAGGTCGAGGGGGTTACCAGCACCAATGAAGAACTTCAGGTAGGAGGGAGGCTGTTTCACTTTCGCCACCGGTGGAACTTCAGCCAGTGGGCTCAGAGCATAGTGTCAAAAGGGCTGGGTTGGAGCTGGTTGACGAACCCACCTCCAGCCAGACCTTTCCGTCAACTTCCTTCCAAGGAATTGACAGAGTACGCAGAGGACCTCCTTCAGAAAGGAGCTATAGTCAAAGTCAAAAGGTTAAAATTTCAAGGTCGCTTGTTCAGCGTTCCAAAGAAAGGCTCAAACAAAAGAAGGGTAATCTTAGACTTGTCCCGCTTAAACTTAGCCATCCGCTGCGACAAGTTCAAGATGCTCACGATCTCACAGGTGCGGACCTTACTTCCCCGTGGGGCCGTCACCACCTCTATCGATCTTACAGACGCCTACTATCATATCCCTATTGCAAGACACTTCCGTCCTGTATCTGGGACTCAAGATAGGAGATCAGACGTTCTCCTTCAAGGTAGTCCCGTTCGGGCTCAACGTGGCACCCAGGGTGTTCACGAAGCTAGCGGAAGTAGTAGTGCAACAGCTCAGAGCTCAAGGGATTATGGTAGTAGCGTATCTCGACGATTGGTTGATCTGGGCCCCATCAGTCGAAGAATGCAACAAGGCCACACTGAAAGTGATCCAATTCCTAGAATATCTAGGATTCAAGATAAACAGATCCAAATCAAGACTCACTCCAGAGTCAAACTTTCAATGGCTAGGCATTCAATGGAATCTATCCTCACACACTCTGTCGATTCCATCCACCAAAAGGAAAGAAATAGCGAAGTCAGTTCAAGCAATTTCTAAGTCACAAACTAGCATCCAGGAGAGCTCAGGAAAGGATCCTCGGCTCTCTCCAGTTTGCTTCAGTAACGAACATCTTAATGAAAGCCAAACTAAAAGATCTAACCAGGATCTGGCGCTCACGAGCAAATGTCAGGTCCAGGGACAAGCTATCCTCAGTGCCTCTGATTCTAAAGAACCGGCTTCGGCCGTGGGCAAAAGTCAAGAATCTGTCAGTGTCAGTTCCTCTTCAGTTCCCTCCACCAGGGATCACCATCCACACAGACGCGTCCTTAAGCGGCTGGGGAGGGTACTCCCAAGTCAAAAAGGTTCAAGGAATTTGGTCACCCCAGTTCCGTCAGTCCCTATAAAAGTACTGGAGGCAATGGCAGTTTTCTTGACTCTGAAAAGATTACGCCCACCAACCGGTACTCCCACATAAAGCTAGTCTTGGACAGCGCAGTGGTAGTACATTGCATAAACAGAGGAGGCTCCAAGTCGCGTCATCTAAACCACGTCATGATAGCCATCTTCTCCCTGGCAGACAAATTCAGTTGGCATCTTTCCTCCACCACATAGCTGGAGTGAGAAACGTCATAGCAGACGCCCTATCCCGATCAGTAACCCCTAGAGTCGGAATGGTCTCTAGACGAGAGTTCGTTCCAATGGATCCTTCAAAGAGTCCCAGGGCTACAGGTGGATCTCTTCGCATCACAAGCAAACCACAAACTACCGTGTTATGTAGCCCCCAACCTGGACCCTCTGGCTTACGCCACGGACGCCCTGGCTCTGGACTGGAACAACTGGGAGAAGATTTACGTCTTCCCTCCAGTGAATCTCCTTATGAAGGTATTAGACAAACTCAGGACATTCAGGGGTCAAGTGGCTCTAGTAGCCCCAGACTGGCCGAAGAGCAATTGGTACCCCATGATTCTGGAACTGGGCCTTCGTCCCCCCTTCGGATCCCAGTCCCAAGCTCTCCCAGTCAGTACAAACGAAGACTGTGTTCGCTTCCTCAGGGATTCTCAAAACCCTAACTTTATGGATTTCATGAAGTTTGCGGCAAAAAGAAATGCGAATATTGACCCTCAGAATATTCTTTTCCTGGAATCCGATAAAAGGGATTCAACTTTGAGGCAGTATGATGCTGCCGTCAAAAAGTTAGCAATCTTCCTGAGGGAGTCAGATATCAGATTCATGACAGTTAATTCTGCTATATCCTTTTTCAGATCTTATTTGAAAAGGGTTTAGCAGCTAGCACTATTACGACAAACAAGTCAGCATTGAAAAAGATATTTCAATTTGGATTTAACATAGACTTGACAGATACCTATTTCTCGTCTATTCCTAAAGCATGTGCTAGACTTAGGCCCTCTGTCAGGCCTACGTCAGTTTCATGGTTCTTAAACGATGTTCTAAAAACTGGCTTCCGAAACCGATAATGACACATGCTCGTTTATGATGCTCCTAAGGAAAACTCTGTTTTTATTAAGCCTAGCTTCAGGAGCAAGAATTTCAGAACTGTCGGCTTTATCCAGAGATCCGGATCATGTTCAATTCCTTCCCACAGGGGAGTGCTACTTTCTCCGGAACGTAGTTTTTAGCAAAGAATGAAGATCCTTTGATGAGGTGGGAACCTTGGAAGGTATTACCCTTCCGCAAGATGTTTCCCTTTGTCCAGTTTCAACCTTACGAGCCTTTCTATCCAGGACCTCCTCTTCCTCATCGGGGCCCCTCTTTAGGAGGGAAAAAGGTGGTACTTTATCCACTAAAGGCATCAGGCAACAAATCCTGTACTTTATCAAACAAGCCAATCCTGACTCCTTTCCAAAAGCACATGATGTCAGGGCAGTAGCCACCTCAATTAATTACTTCCAGCATATGAATTTTGATGATTTAAAGAAGTATACCGGATGGAAATCGCCGACAGTGTTCAAACGTCACTACCTTAAGTCCTTGGAAGCTCTGAAATTCCAGCAGTAGCAGCGGGTAACATAGTTTCCCCTGATTCTAGTTAGATTATAGTAGAAGATTCAGTCCTCCTTTCTACCTGCCTCACCCAACAGTTCGTCTATTCCTACCTTGTTCATTAGCTTAGCATTCACCTTGTGTCTTAGCTGCTTTATGATTATATAGTGTCCCTTTTGTCTGGTTAGGGACACACACAGCTGATTACCATACTGATCTCATAGATGTTATCCCCTTATTTTTATGCTAGAGGATACATCATATTACAATGGTACGGGTTTTGTATATTAAGTCATATACATTCCTGAGATATATATTTTTGTGATTGATCAAATATTTTATGTAACTTTATATTAATTGCTATTTCTATTTTTTGATACATGTTGTTACACAGATTTATTATGATAGGTAATCATTTTTACCTATTTGTATATATGTAAATTACCTTATATTATTAACATAATTAGTTTTAAGGGTAATTTAAGCATAATTCTGATTTTGTTTTACTGTGTATTTGTATCTTTTTAGCAATTATATTCATTCATTTATTTGTATCTTTTATTTGAGACCTATTTTGTTTTATTATATTCTGTTTACTTTCTTTACAATCTTGTGCTGTTTCTCTGGTACGATTTCGCGCAAGCGACACGAGCTGAGCCCAGAAAAAGGATTTTGACGTAAGGAAAAATCTATTTCTGGGCGATTGGCTCGTGTCGCCAGCGAAATACCCCCCCTACCCGTCCCTTCGCTCAAGATTGTCTGCTAACTTCAGGATGGCCACCAGAGGCGCAGCAGTCGCGAGCGTGGGATGGAGTAGTAGTATACGAGCTCTCTCTCTGTGGGACGGCTCCCCTCTTGGAGGGTTTTGTAGTGGGAGATTTCTATTGGCATTTGGCTCGTGGTAGTGGTCCACTCGCCTAGTGTTCATACCGACACCCTCCTAGAGGGTGAGCGAGTCAGTTATACTGACCTTTTTCTTTATTTTATTTATTCTCTGGTATGTGTTAGTACATTTACCCTAGAAATAATAGATTAAAGGATATTTCGCTGGCGACACGAGCCAATCGCCCAGAAATAGATTTTTCCTTACGTCAAATCCTTTTTTTTATTTTATTAAACAAGCCAATCCGGATTCAGTCCCTCATGTCCATGATATCCGGGCAGTGGCTACCTCAGTTAATTATTTCCATCATATGAACTTCGAGGATCTTAAAAAATATACAGGTTGGAAATCCCCGACAGTATTTAAACACCACTATCTGAAAACTCTAGAGCCCCTTAAATATTCGGCAGTGGCTGCAGGGAACATTGTATTCCCTGATGCAGCCTAGTTATGTAAACTCTAAATCTGTATTTTATTATTTTGCTATTAATTATCTTTTGGTACTCGCTCTCACCTACATGCCTCGCTTGTAATCCCTGCCTTTCTGCCTTTTCCGTTTTTATGTTCAATACCTGTTGCTTTTTTCCCCATGATAGTATGGATTTGGTCTATTAGGTGCTTTTTACCATTTGTAATTTGTTATCCTTACCTTGATTATTAAAACAATAATTTTAAGAACATTTTTATTTTCCTTTCATATAAAATTTTTGTTTACATTTTATTTTTGTACATGGAACTTACCCAGCAGATATATACTTAGCTATAGACTCCGTCGTCCCCGACAGAAATTCGAATTTCGCGGCACACGCTGCAGGTAGGTCAGGTGATCTACCGCCCCTGCCGCTGGGTGGCAGGAATAGGAACGATTACCGTTCTAGAACCAGATTTTCTCTGTCGCGGTAGTGTCAACATACGTTGTTGCTACCTCCTGACTTGATTTTCGTTTTTTCATCGCCATCGACCTTCTGGGCTGTCTTTTGCAGGGAAGTACTGGGTCTTTGGTTTGGCATACGCTTTTATTAACTTTTTAATGAATTTGGCTTCGAAATTTCGAAGAATATATTACGTGAAACTACCGAATTTTTCGGTAGACACTTATATTTTGCAATAAGGGAATAGAACTTGATGAAGGAAATATAAGATCTAACTTCCTACTTTAGGAAGTCAGAAAGCATATAACTAGATACGCTTCCTTTAGAAGCTTTAAGAGCTCTCCGTTACTAACGAGCAGTTAGAGTATTGACAATTCTAGTAGTTGTTGCATCCTCATCACCACCTTACTCCACAGAATCTACAAATTCATATGTGCAAATTTGAAGATAAATGGATGGAGCTCAAAAGGCGAGCTCTAAAAAGGTAAGAAGTGAATATAGTGTTCCAGTGCAGTGGAGGGTGCGTCTGATCGGCTCCGTAGCGCTTCCAGGCCTAGACCTCTTCCAAACTCCCAGACCCAGTGGAGGAGGAAAGTCGACAGCCGCAGGAAGGTTAGGGAGAACCCCCACCGGTCAGGCGTCCCCTCGCAGGTTCTGTAGAACGTCCCAGACTGCCAAGGATAGCCATTGATAAGGCATCCTTAAAAAGTGCGTCTCTTCATCTTACATCCGAAAAGACGAAGAATGTATGTTTGGAGTGATCTAGCGCGTTCTCTGAAAAAACTAAGAGAACACTGAGCAAGAGCCAGCCGCTGCCAGCCAGGAAGCCGCGTTCCAGCAAGCTAGCGTTCCAGCTAACAGACTAGCGCGAGCCGCGTTCCTACAACCAAACGCGAGCCGCGTTCTAGAAAATTTTTCTTGGCGCAAGGCGCCTTCAAAGAGACGAAGCGCCAGCCTGCGCAAATTGCGCCAGAAAAACAGACGGCTAGAGCAAGGAGCCTTACAGTAGAGTGGCAATCAGAACGATCCTTCCATTGAACGTTTCCGGGCAAGAGGCTCTTTCTAAAAGGGGTCTAGTAGGCGCTCGGAACTGTCAGGGCGCACGGGACCTTCCACGCAAGCGGAACGTTCCAGGAGCGAGTCTCCTTTCTAGAGTGCGGAACATTCCACGGCGCGCGGAACATTCCAGGCGCTAGGTGCAAGGATCCAGGCGCCAGAATATCCTTTCTCTATCTGCCTCGGCAGGGAAAGAAGGTAGTAGAGTATCTGCTGTATGAGAATACGATACGGCAAATCATAAGCACATACCGTAGTTACTTCTTTGCTGAGCAACTCAATTACCAGTATCCTTCCAGGAATTTCCTAGGAAGGACTACGCTGAAAGGGATTGTTAAGACAACACCTACTTAGCTTCTAGATTTATCGAAGTCTTGTTTCGCTTAGATATGCATTATAAGAACTTCCTGAAGTTCGATAATAATGTTATAAGATTCCTTTATTAAATGGAGTAGCTGGAACTCTGGAAGAGTAAGGCCAGTCGGCTAACGAGACTGCTATCGCTTAGACACCAACGCAGTATCTTGTAGGTGTCGGTCCATGAGTGGGCGGTAACATGTCTATCGCCTGCGGGATGGAATGGCAATAACCGTTGGTCTACTCCCCTACCAATCGAGGTTAGCCTCGGATTGAGGGGATAGTTAAGCAAACATAAATAAAATATTGTCTGCCTTTGCTAAGAAGCTTTCAATAAGAAAGATATTACATTTCAATGCTGTTTACCGTAGGTAACATTTTTAAAGGATTCTAACGCAGCGAAACTCTATATTGTATAATGCTCTCATGCTTACGAAAGCATGGCTTATTAGAGTACATGCTTAGTGAGAAGATGAATGTAGTAGAGAATTCACTTTAAGACTACTGGTATGGTCAAAGTCTTATGCACATACCGAGGTAAACTACCGAATTCCTAGTATCCTTACAAAGGTTTCCTAGATTAATGCTGTTTACCACAATGTGACAGTATTATAAAGGATTCTAATACGGCAGCGCGCGATATATAATTCTCTCATCCTTTCGAGAAACGCACACACCCTTTTTTTTTAAATTCGGATATTGCTCAAGAGAAGTTGGTGAGTCGGATGGGAAACATTCTCTAGTGGCATGAAGTTGTTTCCCTGAATGGCTATAATACGTATATAAAGTTTTTTCCCACATTTAGAACGGAATTAACATGTGAAGGATGTCGGGTACCATAAAGGCATAGATGTTATGGCACATAACCTAAAAAGAACTAGAAGGAAGCGCCAGCCTGGCGCAAATTGTGCCAGAAGCACCATCCAAGATATTTTCTCGTTTTAGCGAGTTATTAACTTAAAGAGTCCAGTAGCCTCTCGGACAGCAGGCTCGGTAACGGCAAGATTCGTTCCTGATTTCGTTACCCATTTAATCGAAAAGGGGTCGCTTACAAGGAATGATGAAATTATTTATTTTAATCACTTAGGCCAATTCCACGACTCTCTCATATCGCAAAGAGCATCGAGAATCTCTTTTTTTTCCGCCCCGGTTCGCGTTAACAAAAGAGAACCTATTTGGGAACAGACACGGAACGTAACGATCCTTAAGAGGTTCGATGACAAGATTTTGCATGTCCGTGAGAACCTTCTCGATCGAAGATAATAACTGTTAACGTATGTCTAACATTTATTGAAAAGAGTTGTGAGAACCTGCGGAAAGTCTTCTTCATAGATCTCTTTGTAAGGTAGAAGACGAACAGGCTTCCTTTAGACTGCTTCTTCTTTTTCTCGAACCAAGAGAGGTAGCAATATAAGACATCTTTAAATTTAAAGAAGGGGAATAAACTTTAGTCCTTTTTTACCCCTAGTTATAAATTCTTAACAGATATTAAGATAATTGGGCGTCAAAGGAAGAGAGGATGTATGCCTCGTTTTGGCCTTAGAGAGGTTGGATTCACAGAAGCACGTTCTTCTCACAGCATGTTTCGTAAGGCTTTTCCAAGAGTATCTGGATATTCTATCAGAATCTATTATAAATAGACCTATAAAACCTCTCCACTCTGAGTCTGTCCGCGTGCAGACTGACCAGAAGTGGACATGAATGAGAGGTTTTTTCAAGGTAAATGACAATAGTCATGGCTAAAACATAGAATTGCTGCAGATCGTGTTAGGGAATGAGGAAACTGTCCTCTTCCGATACCTCTGTGAACCACATAGCGAGGTTTTTTCTTCACTTTCAGAGGGAAGAATCACCTATGTATATATCTGCTATCAAAGAACGCAGTTAAAGGCCATACTCTGTCTCTACAAAGGGAATCTTAGAGATAACAGAGGATTAAGATCTTCGGGATCTTATACGATACCGCAATACGACAAGAGTAGGATATCATGTACTTCGAATGGGATTTTTTTTTTTTTTTTTGTGGCCACAGATTCCGTGTTCCGACAAATGGAACTGCTCCTCATCTGACTTTCTTTGAGGAAGTTTATGAAGGAATTCTTTGTTTCTCTTAGCCCTAAACGACCAAGAAGACAAGTGAATTTTTTGGTTTTGCATTGGAATCTCGCATCAGATTCAATGGAGACTCGGCAATGGGTTCTTGCCAGCATAGTATGTCGGGCAAAAGAAATAAATCCCTCTATTCCTGACGTCAACGCTTTCAGAGAGAAGTTTAGTTGCCCAGGCAGGGTACTTACATTTTCATCTACAGAAGAAGATATGGTTTAAACGTTTGCCTACAGAGTCTTCGGGGTGCGATGAGGGCTCAAAATGCTTCCCAGAAGGTATTCAGAAGGATACAATAAGAGCTAGAAATCAGGGTTCCGCCCAATTTCAGCTCAGAGTCTCCTTCGACTTCCAGACTCCTTCCCTTCGGGCTTCGGGAAGGATAGGGAAGATTCTGCAACGAGGAACCTCATCAACATGTAAGAAGAGATCTCGTTAGCAAAAGAAGTGTTCACGAAGGATCCTCCTCGGAGGAAGACTCTTCTCTCTCGTGTTGTTAGATATCCTGTCGTCTACTGGTGTAGCTGACTAAAATCACCTCCCCTGGCCAGGGCCAAAAGCTCAAAGGGAAGAATTTCTTCCACCCTTCTCCAGTCCTCCTGATAAACTATGTGGTTGTTCAGGACTCTCGGACAATGTAGCGCCAGCCAAGCGCCAAATGCCAATACAGGCGAAAAACGCCAGAGGCGGACAGTTCCACGGAACTCTGTCATGGTCGGATACTGAGAAGGAGCGGGCCTCCAACTGGCGCAAATGCGCCAGTGGCGAACAAATCGGACAGATATAAGAGTGTCCGATGTGGACATCGTCAGACAGCCTAGAGACTCTTCCAAGCTCGAAGCTCCAGCAAAGTGTGGAGGAGCCAAGCCAGGCGCGAGGTGCCAGCCAGGCTCTAGGAGGCAGCCAGGCTCTAGGAGCCAGCCAGGCTCTAGGAGCCAGCCAGGCTCTAGGAGCCAGCCAGGCTCATAGGAGCCAGCCAGGCTCTAGGAGCCAGCCAGGCTCTAGGAGCCAGCCAGGCTCTAGGAGCCAGCCAGGCTCTAGGAGCCAGCCAGGCTCTAGGAACCAGCCAGGCTCTAGGAGCCAGCCAGGCTCTAGGAGCCAGCCAGCTCTAGGAGCCAGCCAGGCTCTAGGAGCCAACCAGGCTCTAGGAGCCAGCCAGCTCTAGGAGCCAGCCAGGCTCTAGGAGCCAGCCAGGCTCTAGGAGCCAGCCAGGCTCTAGGAGCCAGGCAGAGGCTCTAGGAGCCAGGCAGGCTCTAGGAGCCAGGCAGGCTCTAGGAGCCAGCCAGGCTCTAGGAGCCAGCCAGGCTCTAGAAGCCAGCCAGGCGCCATCCAGGTGCCAGGCTCCTTCAAGGCTAGGCTCCAGTCAGGATTGAGGATCCATCCAGACGCAAGGCTCCTTCCAGTAAAGAGAAACCTAAAGCTCTGTCATGTAAGAGGGCCAGTCCCCATTGATATGATTACAGGTTAAGGCTCTGCCATGTAAGTGGGTCAGCCCCATTGGCACGATCCGAGAAGGCTCTGTCGTGTAAGCGGGCTAGCCCCCATTGACATGATCCAGAAGGGTTTGTCAGTCATAGGTCCCTACCTCGCTGAAACTCTTGAGGCATGCAGACTCATAGACAGTAATCATGAAGTCTTCTGCCAGGCTCCAGGTGCCTTCCAGGCGCAAGGCACCAGCCAGACGCAAGGCTCCAGCCAGGCGCGAGGCGCTAGCCAGGAAGGAGGAGCCAATCAGGCACCAGCCAGGCGCTAGGCGCCAGCCAGGCGCAAGGCGCCATCTAGGCGCGAGGCTCCAGCCAGGCTCTAGGCGCCATTCAGGCGCAAGGCTCCAGCCAGGCGCGAGGCGCTAGACAGGCGCTAGGTGGCTCCTGCAGCGCTAGCCCACGCTGCCAGCGAATTAGCCAGGCTCCAGTTCAAACCAGAAGAGATCTATATCAAAGAACGCCCTGGCCTTCTTTGAGACATTGTGATCTCCTAAGCACTTGATAAGTGCATTGATGATTCCTTCAAACAGCTGAGAATTAAAAGCGCATGAAGTGCGAGCTTTTCCGAATTCTTGTTTCTTTCCCTAACAATATGTCATAAGGACATATTAGCTGTCACATACGGGAGATGCAACTCTGTGTTGACTTCCCATTATCCGAAGGATGTCAAGATAACCTTCGAGGGATCCTTCTCTCTTGGTTGATACGTGTCTGCGGATACATTGCTGGGATAGGGAGCAGATACTGATCCTTAACTAGTGAGTTAAATTTTATTTAACGTCGTGTGTTTTTTCTTTGGGTTGTTTGAAAGGAGTTTGTAGATAACTCTTTTCAACTTAAGCACTAACCCTCGTGTTAGGATCAGGTGATCGGGATCGGTGTTGTGCTCCTTAATTATGCCACTAGGCATAGGCATATTGTCCAGGTAAGAGGGCTCTGTCGAGTAAATGGATAAGACCCCATCGACAGACCCACCAAGAACTTCTTAGCCATACAGGTTCACATCCTCGCTTGAGGCTCTTGAGGAGAAGCTAGATTCCTAGGCATTAGCCATGGAGGCTTCCGCTGATCAAAGTAGGAAACCAAGGTTTTATTTATTTTTTATTACCTACAACGTATGTTGTTTACCTGTCTATTCAGTAAATAGTTGTCTCTTTCCACCCCCACCAAGGGTGTCAATCAGCTAAGTATATCTGCTGGGTAAGTTCCATGTACAAAAATGATATTGTTAAGATACAATAAAGTTTTGTACATACTTACCTGGCAGATATATACGATTGATGGCCCACCCAACCTCCCCTCAGGAGACAGGTGGAAGAGAAAAATCTGGTCTAGAACGGTAATCGTTCCTATTCCTGACCACCCAGCGCAGGGGCGGTAGATCACCTGACCTACCTGCAGCGTGTGCCGCGAAATTCGAATTTCTCGTCGGGGACGACGGAGTCTATAGCTAAGTATATATCTGCCAGGTAAGTATGTACAAAACTTTATTGTATCTTAACAATATCATTTCCAAGCTTGTATGGCCAATTCTCTGTTACTATTTCACTGGCCGACACAGGTCGAGCCCAGAAAAGAGGGATTTTGACGTAGGAAAAATCTATTTCTGGGCGAGGAAAGCCGTGTCGCCCAGTGAAATGTGTCCTCTTTAGCACTATTTCTAGTAAAATATTGCTATGATACCAGAGAACTGCTAAATTGGACATGTCAGAAGTCTCTGACTCGCTCACCTAAATAAAAGGTGTCGGTATAGAACTGGGATTTTGACAAAGGAAAAATCTATTTCTGGAGGAAGACCTGTGTCGCCCAGTGAACCCATACCCCATCTCTTTTTTCCTTTTCCCCACCCTTTAGCTGGCCCAAGCTTGGGTGCGTATTCAGGAATGAGGGTTTCTGGCAGAGGCAGTAGTAGCGAGCGGAAGGTAGACGTTGTAACGGCACCTCTCTAGAAGGGGATTTAGAGAGAGGAGGCTTCTAATTGGCAAAGCATCTGTGATAGTGGTTTCCACTCGCCCCTGTGCTATACCGACACCTATGAAGGGTGAGCGAGCTTGGAGGTAGTAACTCTAGCATTCCATATGGCTTTTTTTCTCTGGTATATTTAGCATTTATTTATACTACCTAAAAATGAGTGCTATAGGAACATCTCACTGGGCGACGCAGGTCTTCCCCAGAAATAGATTTTTCCTTTGTCAAAATCCCTTTATTAGGTAGCTTATTTGTCTCTGCACGGTTTCAGACACCCCACACTTTGTAGTAAAGAAAAGTAGAAACATCTTCCCCTTTGTAGTATAGGCTGGTGCGTGCACATATGTATATTCCTCCCAGAGGTCTTCAGAGGCAGTTTACTGTCCTACATTTTATGGGTCTTACCTGTATAACTGCTCTCAGTCTTCCTCAGACTGTTTCCATTCCATCATTTTACAAAAATCTTGTTGCAATATTACATTGGCTTGGTATTTTAGTGATCTTTATGGAAAAAATTTGAAATAACTCCATTTTACTAAAATGCAAATGCTACTTGCAAGTCAGCTTTTCAATGAACAGTTATATCCGATAGAGATTATCTTGTTCAATTGAGTCACAACAGTACACACTCCTACTATACAGAGTACACTATGTTGCCATATGTTTATTTTGGTGTAAACACCAAGATAATAGTGCACTAGAATCTCACTAATTACATTTGTGTATAACAATATTGCTCCTTCATGAGTCTGTGTGACAATATTTTTCATGGTAGGATACTCATTTTGGTACCCTTTCAAAGGTAAATTGTATTGATTTATTGGAATGTATTCAAAAAGACAAAATACAGGCAGTCCCCGGTTATCAGCAGGGATTCTGTTCTCAGTGGAGTGCAGATAAGGAAAAACCGCCATTAACCAACACTCGGTGATTTATGGGGGCAAACTCATGGTAACAAGTTTCAGTAAGGGTGCCGATAACCAGTTAATGGCACCTCTTTCTGCCTTAGTAGGTTAGGTAGGTGGTGCCATAACTCCATTATTGGCACCTTATGGCGACGATAACTGAAACTTGACCCATAAGGCGTCATAAATCCATGTGCGGACAATTTTTCGACAAACAGTTATTCGAAAAGCAATTTTTCAAAAAGTTTTTTTTCAAAAACCAAATACTATTCAAAAACAATAATTCGAGTGTATAATTGTTCAAATTACAATTGATTGAAATGCAAAATATTTGAATAAGCAGTACAGTGGTTCCCCCTTATTCGCGGGGGATGCTTACCAGACCCCCCCATGAATAGTTAGAACCTGCGAATGTTTGGAACCCTATAAAAATGCTAAAAACAGCCTATTTTGTTAGTTAAAACTCAAGAAAAACAACTAAAAATTTTCCATACTTGGTTTTTTTTAATAGTTTTGTCACAAAAAGTGCATTTTATGATGAAACTGATAAAAAAACCAGGATTTTGTGGATATTTCTCATAGAAAATACCGCAAATGTGCAAATTTTCCGCAAATAATGCAGGGAAACGTTCCCGAGAGAAATCCATGAATGTGTAAGTCCGGAGAACGCGAATACGGGGGCCCCACTGTATTTCAAAATGAATATTGTTCAACTTGTTGAAAAAAAGCCAGATCGCAACCCGAACGGCAGTTTGTATGTTGGCACTCTCTCTCTCTCTCTCTCTCTCTCTCTCTCTCTCTCTCTCTCTCTCTCTCTCTCTCTCTCTCTCTCTCTCTCTCTCTCTCCCCCAAAACTGTAGTTATTCAAGAAACAACTCAATTGCACTTTGTATTTTAATTACCTTAAAATACCGAGCGGTCATACTTCTGTGAGGCTTGACCCTCGAAGACCTGGTTGTAGGCCGGAGAGAGGGCATAAGAGGTGGAGGGCTGAGGCTGAGGAGAGATAACATAAATCGGCTGCGACTGAGCCTTTGAGGTGGAAGGAATTGGGCTGTTTGCACTAAAGGAACAGCCGGAACTTGCTGAGAGAAGCGCGGCTGCTTCTTCTGGTAGGGCTGGAAACGTCTAGGTTTCCTTTGAGCCTTACCCTTACCGGCTTGGTCCTGTCGTCTCTTGGCCGTAAGACCCCAACGGTCTTTAAGGCTCTGGTTCAATCTTGTAGCCTCTGACTGAACCTCCTTAACCATCGCTTCTGGGAAGAAAGGTCTGCTCCCCAGATGCTTGACATGAGCAACTTATTCGGCTCGTGCCGAATTGTTGCCTCTTGTAGGACATGTTTCCTACAATTCGTCCTAGCAGTGGCGAACTCAAACATGTCAGACTGCACCGTTTGAGTCAGAGATTTGGTAAGAAGCTTGAAGAGCAGGTTCCGACCCATAGGCAATGGTAGAACCACCTCGGTCATAGCCATGGAATTAATAGACCTGGCTAATCGCGATTTGGCATCAAATTCCGCCTGAAGTAAGGCTATCTGGAAGCCTAGGTAGCTTCTCACCAAACTGCTCCATAGCACAGTCTGGTTTGAGTTTGCCAGCTGAGAAGGTGTTAGGTAAATCTTCCCATAATTCACCGGCTGAAGGAAGCAACGGAGATGTAGGATCTGCTTCCTTCAGTTGAGGCATGGAGTCCCCCTTCTGGGCTGCTGGAATAGTAGTCGTCGCGATCTTTGTCAGGAAAGGGAGCGGAGTACTCTCTTCCATTGTAAAGATCGTAAACGGACTTTTAAAGGGTTGGATTTTCGTGTTGGAACAATCCATGTCCTCTAGGCACCTGAGCCATTCTCTTTGAGCCTGGTCACGTGAATAGAGGACTGTCTCCTTTGGAACTTTATCATCCCGAGTCATGGCTGCGGGCTGTGAGCCTGGCGTAGCCTATAAACGGGGGCTGAAGGTCTTCCGGGTAGAACTCGAAGTCCTCAATCCTCCGAGTTCCACATTCCGGGATAGAGATTAGTCCGTCTTGGAAGGGGGCGTATGACGCTACTCTCCACGGGTTGTTCGCGCAGCGACACGAGCTGAGCCCAGAAATATAATGGAAGTGTCACAGAAAAGTATGCAGTGTTGGTTTAAAAGTA
>NC_087202.1:768710-803820 GCF_015104395.2 Macrobrachium nipponense | reverse complement strand
TCTCGTTTAATGCAGAACGCTCCGGCGGCTGTCGGAAATCGACTACAAAAGGGACATACTTCCGACAATTACGACCCGAAGGATATTCAACTCTACTTTGCTGCGAAGGACTCGTGCTGGGGGTGATTTTATTCATCGCGAACGTATTCGTGTGGCTTAGGATGCAGAGAACAAGTATGAGCGCAAAATAGAATGTTGGACCCCGCCCAGGCAAATTTTCCCCTTGTTTTAACCATTTGGAATTGGCCCTTTCATTTGGCTATAGGTGGTTGTCTGGAACTGTGTAATGGACGAAAAGTTGTTCGAACGCTAGTTAAATGTGTAGTAGTATAACCTCGGTCATGTATCCTATATATATAAAGTATCATGTATCCTATATATAAATGATCATAAATAACAGAATCGAAATATATTTTTTGCGTGTACGCACTAGGAATCTATATATAAATGATCATAAATAACAGAATCGAAATATATCTTTGCGTGTACGCAATAGGAATCTATTTAAACTGCACATATATTAATCATAATTATATGAATCCATATACATATGTATAAATAAATCAGGTAGCCTATAATCAATCTGTTACCTTTTTATCTTACCAATACTGCAGACACATAACAGTTAGCATAAAAATCAACGAATCAAGTCAGCATAAACATTAATAATCTATCAATTCATATATGAAATTTTTATCAGTTAAAATATGATTTTTATCAATGTTATCAGAGTACATTAGTATTTTCTGTAGCATATGTATCTTAATGAGATGAAGTGAAAAACTGTATCAGTATATATCATGTGATCACTATTATTTACGAATATTTATAGCATATTATGTCTAATATCTATTACTTGAATCTGTATTTGTGTACACCATGAATTTTTTTTTTTACTTATAAGTACTTTCTATTTATCTATATATATTCACATAGTGTCTGTATCACACTCCTATAAGTCAAATGCAAGTCAAGCTTGAGTAATATTCAGTAGTTGGTTTTGGTAGCTGACCGAGCTTTTATGTAAGTGATTACATAATAAAAATATATGGAATGTTATTCCATATATATAAAAGACTAAAACTAAAGAGGTCAACCCAGATTGCTTGCAGGAATGTGATCAGACTAGAGACGCTAAAGATGACGTATACAATAAAAGTAGGCTAAGATAACATGCCGTCACTTGTAGTCATTCATTTGTTTTGAAAACATTAGCCCAAGCTCCCTGCTTGAGACCAACTACCGCGACCTATAATTCAAACGGCCTACGTGATCTATAGTGTGTCTCATTTTGTATGTATGTTCTATGTTCGAGGCTACTGTCTGTTCCTTTATGACTTGTAACTGAGATGGTAGAGAGGGCAAATAGAGTCCAGCCATCATCATTGGCAGACCTGTAACTCTTTACCTAAGCTTTATCATGTAAGAGAATAGAGTTAGCCATCATCATTGGCAGAAGCGATCAAGCTATCGTCATTAGAAAACATGTACAATCATACCTGATTTTTCACCATGTAACTTCAGAAGAATATATGTATTTTTATACTTTGTGCTTTCGACTAGAACCTCACCTCATCACCGAATCATCATGAGTTTAAGACATCGTCGTCATATAAACCAAAGAAGATAATACCGACTTCGTAAGTGATCTACAAACCCCAACCAAAGACACTCCAATGAATATGGAAGTGCAATACCAACCGACGTTAGCGTAAGATTATCGCAAGTCTAACATTACCTCATAGGGCACACTTTATTATACAAGGCAACAGCCCTAAAAAATATATATATATATATATATATAATATACTATATATATATATATATATATATATATATATATATGTAATATCTATATATCATATAATATATATATATATATATATATATATATATATATATATATATTATATATATATATTATATATATATATATATATATATATATATATATATATATATATATATATATATATATATATATATAATATATATAATGTGTGTGTGTGTGTGTGTGTGTGTGTGTGTGTGTGTGTGCATTTTATATTATATATATATATATATATATATATATATATATATATATATATATATATATATATATATATGATATATAAAACACACTTTGGGTTTTCCAGCTTCTTTTTATGACTTGTGTGGCCTGGTTGGCAGCAATCTCGTCTTTCAGTTGAAAGACCTGGATTCGATTCTGATGGGAGTCAGAAATTTATATATATGCGTGTCAACTTTGTTTTAAGGGGAAACATTAGGGATGAGGTTGCTAGCCCCAATCTCTTGTTCTTTAGCCATCAGATGATGTCAACATTTATAACTGGGTGGATTGGTGGGCTGTAGGCCGGGATGTAATCCGTAAGCCCGGCATATGTGAGCTGCAGCATTCACCATGGTGTGATCCAAAAAAGAAGACTATATGGTGATTAATTTTTTCAAGGAGAGGAGGGTGGATGTTTTTGCACTTGAGATGCAAGTAAAATAGCAGTTATGTGGAGAATAGAAGGAAGGAAGGGGGATCGAGTCTAGTCTGCATAGCTGAAAGATGGAGAACTAGTAATGGTAGTGTTTGTAGTGTGAGGAAGATTTTGGGGAGGTATTTACCCTGTCTTTAGGATGCTATGTCCTCGTTTACGGTGGCTTCCGTCACCTGGTACAGTTTGGATGTGAGGGTTACACAGAAAATTAAACTTCCTCAGGAAGTTCATCATCTGAGCAGAGTAAGAAAACAGGTGTTAGGCATAATTCACTTTTTTAGGAAGTTCATCATCTGAGCAGAGTAAGAAAACAGGCTTTAGACACAATTCAACTTCTTTAGGAAGTTTCATCATCTAGGTAAAGTAAGAAAACTGGCGTTACACACAATTCAACTTCTTTGGGAAGTTCTTCATCTGAACAGAGTAGAAAACAGGCTTTAAACACAATTCAACTTCTTTGGGAAGTTTCATCATCTGAGCAGAGTAAGAATTCTCCACTGCTGTGATGGAGGTGTTTCAGACAGTCTGTCCATTGGATAATCAGATCAGCTGAGAATGGACTTCGCTGCAGATTCTCAACCTCTGTTACTGTAAATTGCTTTGTCTGAAAAGGATTTGATAATCCCACCACAAGTTTCATCAGCACTTCATAGATATTTTTTGTAGTGTTCACTATCAGGGATTCTATGGATTCCTATTTGATAGTTTTAGTCTTTATGCATATATAATTCTAAAAACTAGAGAAGCGCTCTTTATTCTTCCCGGTAATTTGCTTTTGCATGTGCATTTGTGTCTATCTAGAATAAGTTCGTTGTGATTAAATCAGAACTCAGGATTTCTAATTTTCTGGGTGGGCAGCTCTGTGGCCGATGAACTGATGGATAGCAGTTATTAAAACAAACATTTTTTTAAGAATATTTCTTGTTCTGTGATGCTGGTCTTAAAACTAGGCAAGCACTGGATTTTCAGATTCTTTGGATTCCTTGACACATCTACTTCCTAGTAATGTATTATATAGGTCCTCTTTTATCTTTTGAAATTGCGAATAAGAAATGTAGTTAATTTCCATTGTTTTATGAGAAATGTTCATCCTTTTACGTAGAGGAAAGGTAGAATAATTGCTCAGGGGTTAAGTGTAATCGTTTATTGGCCTTTGCGTATTGTTGCTGTAGTATTGCCATATTTGTTTAGGTTGGAACCACGTATTTAGTTTTTGCTGTTTGCAGTTATACTTACTAACACAGTAATCCAGGTAAGACAAAATTAAGATATTTAAGTTTTCATTGTCATTTGGGTTGAAGTCACATCTAAGAGAGTTTTACTGTAAAAAAAAATTAGTTACTCTTGTTTTGGAGCTCTCTCACATGATAGAGAAGACGCTGGAATTGTGAAATGATTTGGTCAACGCTGCGTCTGAAGATATACTACAAAAGGATTGGATAATTGAAACATGAATCTCAGATTATCTATGGAAGCTATTTTTAAAACATTTATGAAAAGGGGTTAGGTTTCTTTATAGTTTTGTCCTTCATGAAAACGTTGTTGCGGACAATAGAGAGTTCCTCAAAAGTCATTGCCATCGATTCTCTAACGTGTACTTCTTAACCTCTTGAAGACCTGATAGTATGAAGGAAAAAAGTGTTCATTCAGTTGAAGTTGTGAACGATCGCTTTACTAGTACTGGCATATCCTGGACTATAATTCCGCCGCCATTTATCGTCAACGTCAACTTTTTCGAGCTGATGGACACTAAAAGAAAAAGAAAAGTATTACTGCTTGCCCAAAGGCAATGATTGATTGCTGTGATTTATTACTTTATGACATGATAGCTAAGTCTCTCTTTGAAGAGGAATTCGCCTGACAGAGAATATTTGAAGATCCCTTCTTTTCAATCCACTGAATAGGAGTCATGTTATGGAAACCTGCTTATGAACCGAAAGTAATTATAGTGTCTATTAGAGTTCGCCTTTCTTCGACCTTTCTCATTGCAATTCCTCGTACTAAAAGAAAGGCTATTAATCTAGTACGATTAGATTTTCGTATTTAAATATTTGGTGAAAAATTTATTCTAGATCTCAAAATTAGACATAAAACGAAATAATTTCACTTTCTTCATTCCCCTCCCTGTCTCTGATATTTTTCATTTATATTTTGCCGAGTAAAAAATATTATAGCTACGATTGATTCAGTTTTCAGTAAAGCATCACACTTTAGTAATGACTCCTCAACTTTCTTTTAAGGTTCAATTTTTATTATCTTCAGAACGGCAGTCCCAGCATTTTTTTTTCTCATACGGAATTATAAGCAAAAACTATTCTAGATTAATTATTGGTTTCATTCGGTAAATACCAAATGCAAAATGTCCAAGAGATGGGAATCTGAGAAGGACTCCACGACTGTTTTCATGTCTTCAGTGTCAGCCTTAAAAGTTGGTATTTCATGATGTTGAAGACGATTCTTCGGAAGAATCGTTATAGATTAAGAGGAAATGAAGTAATATGGAAAAAAGAATAAGAATCGTATAGTATGATAATTTAAGAGTAAACTTTAGGAAATAGAGTTGTTCCATATTATATAGAAACTCTTACATTGAATGAACCAGGTTCGCCTGATTCGGGTGGTGATTGTGTTAATAAACAAGGTTTTTCATTTATTAATTTGGGCAGTTGGTCTCGTTTCTTTTATTCCGTTTATATAAAGATCACGTAAAGTGTGATTGTTCGTATAACATCACTTTTAGTAATGCGTGGGAAGCGACATCTATCTGCTGGCGTTTTCGATGGTTATAGCCCATAGATATAAAGCCTAGATGCCGCATCGGCCGGCCGGACATACGTCATCAAGTCCGCCATCTTGGCGCGGTAATTCAAACAATGCAGCAGCTGCAGTATATGAGTTTTTTCGCCACTATTCGCTTAATATTGCACGGTTTTTCTTGTCTGATGGTTCGTTGCAAAGCTTATATAATTCCCTACAAGGATCTAATAAAATAAGTTGTTCCTTATTGTTTGAAAGTTAACTTGCAATGACTTTGTTTTAGCAGGTAGGGGGAAAGGGGGGGCTAGTTGTACACAAATGTTAATATTTACCCATAACTATTGCTGTAAACAATAATTTTGAAATGCTGTGATAAGACAGATTACTAAAGTAGGCTTACAGCTATGGATCTGTGCAACTTAAGTAAAATCTTTCTCTCGAAAGTGCTCTGTTAAAAAATCCGCCAATATAATTTTTGGCACAGGCCTACAATTTAAGTCATAAAACTGTAGGGTTGAGCCTAAAATAACTACAGTAGGCCCTAGAAATAACTAGGATTTCTGTGTTATCTAGCCTGCTCCTTTGAGCCTGGGGGGTGTGTGTTCTTCCAGTTTTTTGGAACGGGATGCTCCTCAGTGAATTCTGACCTCTAGACCTGGCTTTGGAAAATTTAGGGGGGATCAGACCTCGTCTAGTGGCAAAAGTGACCTATCTCTAGACCTAATTTAAATGGTGAAATAATTATATAGAACTTAAATTTTTTCACAAAACTACCTTTAATTTGCTCAGACTAGGATATATCATTATGACAAGCATTAACAGTTCAATATAGCTCATCTCTAGACCTGTGTTGTCAAGGACCCAAATTATTATACCTTATTTGGGATAAGGGCCTGGGCCATCTCTATACTCTACCTTCCAGAAGGGGAACCCATCTATAGACCAAAATTGCCAAAATGAGCCAATCCTGACAAGCAACCCTGTATACCCCGGTCATAGTAAACCCCCCCCCCAACCCCCCCCCCCCCTCCCCGAGCCTTTCAGCCTAGGCCCAATAATAAGGCCAGTCTAATTTTTTTTCAGCTAACGTTCATTGGTTTGGTCACACATGTATAAATTTAAAGCTATGGGTGGCCTCATGGGTCATTAAGCCTATGTACTTTGAAGTAACAACTCTCAAAATGTATTGCACAATGATTCATTTTCATGATATTTGTTCTTACATTGAATGTATATATAACATTTATTGTACATCTGTGCATTTATTTATAAATATTCCCAGCAGTTTAAACAAGTTATTTTTTCATTGCTGTTCCCAACAGTTTTAATGATACTACTTGTAATGATAATATATATCATTGATATGAATTAGCAGTTATGTCAAAACATCAACAAAAAACACATTATGTGCCTTGCTTGGCCATTTAGTTCTTATTACAAGGACCAGATTAACACTTTAATATTATATAGCTATAATGCAGTGAAAGAAATCTAGAAACATCAAAATAGTGTCCAACATACACGATTTACCCTATTGACCTAATGGCCCTTAAACAATATTGTTTTAAAATTTTACCATTTTTTTCGTAGGCTGTCTTATCACAGCATTTCAAATTATTGTTTACAGCAATAGTTAAGGGTAAATATTAACATTTGTGTACAACTAGCCCCCTTCCCTACCTGCTAAAACAAAGTCATTGTAAGTTAACTTTCAAACAATAAGGAACAACTTTATTTGATAGATTGATTCTTGTAGGGGAATTATGTAAGCTTTGTAACGAGCCATCAGACAAGAAAATCCGTGCAATATTAAGCGAATAGTGGCGAAAAAACGTCATATTCTGCAGCCTGCTGCATTGTTTGAATTACCGCGCAAGATGGCGGGCCTGATGACGTGCGCCAGCCTATTCAGCTAGCGGCCGATGCGGCATCTAGGCTTTTATATCTGTGGTTATAGCGCTTGGCCCTTGGTCTAAATTCTAGATTATATTCTCTCTGTCATAGGACCTGTGGCGTCACTTTGAAAGTTACAGGAACGAGCGAGAATGGAACACAAGTGAAGGGTCCAATGTCAGAATACTGTACCAAATACTATATCCTAATAGGGGGCGGAATATAGTATACCTAAAAAATAAAATAAACTGTCTTACGCTGAACGTCTAGTGCCAGTGAGTAAAAATTCCAAAATGTTAGTCTATCGCCGTTTGTTATATAAAACAATAACTGTATAAGTGGACATATTTTCTCTTTCGTTTACACTTTATAAACATAGAGGCATTGCAGTTACATTCATTAATCTTTAAAATGTAAAGTTTACAAGAGAAGTAATTTGTAAATTTTAGCAATTTTGTTTTAGTTTAGCTTGTAAAATTCAGTTTTCTATTATTCGACCTGAAGATTCGTTTTCTTTCATTGCTGCAGCATGCTCTGGTGCAACTAGTGAGTAGCACTACTGCTGATTTTAGTGACAAAAGTGGAACGTAACCTTATATATACACATATATATATATATATATATATATATATATATATATATATATATATATATATATATATTCATTGCTTGGTATCTAAATATATGATAAAAACAACATCACAATCCAATTGGCGTCTTGGTTAGCAACCTGTTTTTTGTTTGAGAGTTTTTTTTATTAGATACTTTCTACTAGTACTACTAGTAGCACTAATGATAATAATAATTTTTATTAACCAAGTTAATTTTACAAGCAGTTGATAAAAAAAAAATATTGTTGTGTAAATGAAGAGGATTTAAGACCGGGAAAGTAAGAATAGTCAGCAGAATTCATTTATTGTAACCACACATGATATGATAAAAACGTGTCCCAAAATGTATATCAAAATCCTAAAGCTGTATTCTCTATGAGCAAGATTAATTAGTTAATCAACTTGTTGGAATTTTCCAGAACTTCAAACACTTTCTGTAGCAAATATAAACTGTAACATGACTTTCTACAATTAATTTAAACTAATGTACTACATATAAGGATATACAAAATAATGTGCCATGTAGTTTTACAAAGAAGATAATTCAGTAAAATGAAAATGTCAGGAAAAGTTACCTTTAGTGTCAGTGAAAATTCATAAAAGCTGTGCTTAAATCATCTAAAAGAAATGTATAGCATATTAATTAATACTCATATAACTTTCTGAAAAATACATTTTTCATATATTTTATTTTATTATTTGTTAAGTCTATTCCCTTAATAGGGTTGGTGCCAGAGAACAAATTTATTCATCCTTTAATTACCTAGACGAAAGTTTACCAACATTCCGTTGATATCTCTATCATAAATATTTCACTTTCATTCTAAATGCTTTGCATTCACACCACCATTTTCCTTTATACCCATTTACTTTGCTTCTCGTGTTACTGTCATCGGTTGCGATGACTTACAAATATCTGTATAAATCAATCACTTCTATTCTTCACCATAAGTACCTGCATCCATTTCCTGGTTTCTATTCCTCCTCAGTACCTTGATATTGCTGATGTCCAGGTTCAACATTTTTTCTCATACAAACGCATTTTTTTACCAATTTCTGCAGCTTCTCTTCAATGTCTCCAGCTATAAAGCTGTAATACCATTAGCAAAAATTAGCCTCCTGTACTCCATTTACAACTCCCTCCCTTTTTTTTCCCTATATTATTTCATCAATATCTCTTGCCCTTTCTGCAACAGTCTTATTATGCTATCTGTGGAAAATATTGCACAGCCGTGAAGATATGACACATCATCGCCTTGGACCAAATTTTCCACCAAAGGCAGCAAATGAAAATATATCAATTCAAGGTAGAGCGAATTAGATATTAAGGGACATTTGTAGCTCGAATGATTTATAGAATCACAGTGATGTGATAATTAATCATTATATGGCTACGTGGCTACGTGCGTCAAACGTTCGAATGGCTAACATGGTAGAGGGGGTTTCAGATCGATTCTAATTACGAAAAAAACCGAGTTCGACGGTGATTTGTAAGGTCAGAATCGATATAAACTTGTAGCCTCACTGTTAGCCAAATTGGTTACGTCAATGTCGGTCATGATTTTGTGCCTGTCCACTGGACGGGTGGTTCGATCCCATGAGGGGACGAATTATTATCAACTAAAAATTCCCCTTCGGTACATATATGAAAATATATCAATTCCGAGGTAGAGAGAAATAGATATTAAAGGATATTGGTAGCTCGAATGATTTATATGAATCACGGTGATGTGGTAATTAGTAATCATAATACGGCTACGTGCATCAAATGTTCGAATTGGCTAACATGGTAGAGGGGGTTTCATATCGATTCTAATTACAAAAAAAACCGAGTCCGAGGGTGATTTGTAAGGTCAGAATCGATATAATCTTATAGCCTCACTGTTAGCCGAATTGGTAACGTCAATGTCGGTCCTGATTTTGTGCCTGTCCGTTGGACGGTGGTTCGATCCAATGAAGGGACGAAATTATTATCAACTAAAAATTCCCCTTCGGTACATAAATGAAAATATATCAATTCCGAGGTAGAGCGAATTAAGATATTAAAGGACATTGGTAGCTCGAATGATATATATATACATATATATATATATATATATATATATATATATATATATATATATATATATATATATATATATATATATATATATATATATAATATATATATATTGCTACGTCTATAGACGCCTCGCCTTCCCAGCAGAGTTTTAGTTATGTTTAATTATAAAAGTAGCAGCCATGCCGTCTCCTGAAGCTACTGTTGTTGGGTGAGAGTGGGGATGTCGTAGGAATGATATTTCCGGTCTGACGGAAGCTTAGGGTAAGAGAGGCAGGTCACAAAGAGTAGCTAGGCTTCGAGATGGATTTTAGGGAACTTTCTACAATAAGACCTATTTTCCTTATCCCAATTTCCTGGCGTTGTGTTTACCACCTTTCAGGCAATGCTCGAGGCGGTTTGGTTTTTGGAAGCCCCGTGATTCGAAAGCAAGCAGTATCGCTCTCAGTCGGCTGCGAGACGTGATCTCGGACAGAGGTCAAATTGCCAGCCTCCCAAAATTAGGCCTACCCACGTCGTGCTGGTGGACACGAACCCCAGACCTGAACAGAGGTCAGGCCGCATTCTTCTACAAGGATACACAGAATATTGCATAAAGGTACGTCTGAAAGTGTAAACTTCAACCCAGCACCTTTTACTACCATACGACTCTTGCTAAATTCATTTTCAATTCTCATTTTTACCCCTTCTACATCAGAAGCCCTTTGTCCTCATCGGGCCACGTGCTCCCCTTTGTGACTTGTTAAAGACCAGTTTTCGTGCATACCTCAGTGAACCATTCGAGTTTACCTTCCCCAATGTTAGAGAATTAATCAGCCTTAATCAAAGCAAGAAGTCATTTTTCCTTTTATCTCGTTTAATATCTGGGATTCTTTTCCAGATTCCATGAGTCACGTGCCGTCTCTCTGCCGCAAGTGTGCATTAACCCCAGTGAATGAAAAATCATAGCTTGAAAATTGAATGAGACTATAGCCCCAACGTGGGGCCAATATCATTTTAACTTTTCTCCAGGCCAGCACGGGCCTTTTTGTAAATAAATAGTTTTAAAGTAACGAGCTGAGTTTTCTGGCGACCTTCCCTCTAAAGAAAGAATTAAGAACTATCAGTTTACAGGTAATTTCAAGCAATTCCCTCTTGAAATCCCTCAATCATTTCTGTTTACGTATCTAGCTTCTCTCACAAGGCCCTATATACGTAAAATTGGCGAATCTTGCCTGATTGAACCTAGCTTGCTTAAAAAAAGCTTGTAAATCGCGTTATCCGTTGTAAAACGTAAACTGTAAAGATTATTTTACAAAGCGTAAATCAAGCACACTTGCAGGGAAAGAAGACACACTGACTCACGGTAAGTATTCCATTCATTAATATGATTATTTATAACCTATGTTAGCTTAAGGTACGTTAAGTATTTTTATTTAGAAGTGTTTTTAAACAAATGTGAAGGTAGAAATATTATTACATTGTAACGGCCAGAGCGAGAGCGAATTCTGTTATTTTATAAATCGCATTGTCCTCGTCGGACGAGACAGAGCACGTGTGTAGAATAGATGCCAGAAAGAACCAGATCAAAACTAGGAAGTGCTTTGCCAGGGTTTATTGCTGTGTTTGAAAGCCTAGCTAGTTAGGAGTGTTTTACTAATAGTTACGGCAAAAGAAGTGTACAATTCTTTTGTCTGTGATATGTTAGGGTATTCATTTTAACTTAGTTTTGTTCATTCCAAGTGTTGGTAACCGCTTACCTCTCGCTAATTCAGCTTCGCGCTCTCTCGCGCTCTCTCGCGCCTGCGCGGTCTCAACCAACCTTCGTCTCATTCACAGCGGCAGCCATGTTTGTTTCCTCTTTCAACCTTATCTAAACAATTTAAGCAAAGTAACGTAAGTCTCGAAGTTTTAACGTAAATAATATCGATCTCGGTACTAGTATCTATCGTCCTGCCAGAGAAATTAACGTAATTCGCCTTGAATAAGAAACTAAACGTTCGTGTTGTAAATCGCCTCGCATTTACAGGGAATCAGCTGATTCGCCATCAATGCTAGCACACCAGTGGTGCTAAACCCGCTCTTCTCGCCTCACGTGTTCCACCTCGCATCGCTCACTCGCGCGCTGAGCGCAAATTTCATTCACTTAACGTAACCTCATTTTACAATTGTTTGCTAACATCGTTTTCAAATCCTTACCGTAATTTTTCACTTGTCCTTACGTAAAGTTAACGTAAATCTTAAAAGTAGAGTCACTTGCAAGAATTGTTAACGTAAAACGCGTCTTTGTAAAATTCATATCGAAACGCAAATCATTTCATAAGCGCAAGCCGCTAACATTAACGTAAACATCGTTCACCGCGCGCGTTATCATTTTTCATAAAACGTTATCAAAAGCAATTCTTTCATTAAAAACGTTAACGTAAGTAAATCATTTAACGCAAGTTGCGTCATATTAAACTAACATTAGTAGTTCAATTCAAATATAAGGGAGTTCATTCACATATCATTTTTCACCCTCTCCGAGAGAGAGAGAGAGAGAGAGAGAACCAGAACCCAGTATTCACGAAGCCAAGAGTACTACATCTTACCATTAATTATAGCATGCCGAATTAACCTTATTTTAGTCTCTTGTGTCTTTCATTTACACAGCGTGATACGTACGCGCATGTGTCCAGTGCAGTTTGCAAACATTTATTTGTTTCATTTATCGAGTACTTCAGCGAGTGACTGAGCATTTCTAAAATTTCCATTACCTGTCGTTGCCCGAGTGGTCTTTTCATTTTCTTTATCACGAAAGACTTGCGTATACCGCAAGCACAATTCGCACAGTGTGCCACGCCAATTCATTACTTCCAGACAGGGAAGTCGTTACCAGTTTAGGACTGGCCACCACCAGTGCACGTCAGGTCTTATCATTTTACAGTGCCACTAATTCTTGACACTGTTCACCGACTGGCCGCTGAAGTACTCCCACCTTTTACTTTCTCTCCTCCACCATTACACTCTGCCCCGAACAGCGTGCCATTTCACTTCGGTATACTTGAGTATACTGCGTGTAGTGTCCGGGACACACCAGCACAATACCAGTGCTCAAAGGAACGCCTCCTCATAAGTGCCATTGCACCTGTACAGGCGTACAGGTAGCCATTCTACCTGCGTGTCCGTCCTGCGGAACGCCCCTTAGTGGTGACGTGCGCCGCACACGCCATTTGATTTGTCCGCCTCATCAGAAGGTGCCACTCCCCAAAGTGCCACAGAGCACCCGTCCCTTTAAGATTTTTTTTCATCCAAGCCTCCACTGCAGCCTAAGGAAATGGCTTCTGCTGCCCAACCACATATATCCATGGAGCTGGAAAGGCTCCAGACCCTCATGGCTCTGGGCACGAACGCCGGTTACACTGGGCAGGAACTCACCCAGTGGGTGAAGGGGCAGGTGGATGATCTGCTCCTGCAAGAGAGAGCCGCCAGAGAAGCAGAGAGGAAGGAAAAAGAAGCAGAGAGGAAGGAAAAAGAAGCAGAGAGGAAGGCAAGGGAAGAAGAGAGGAAGCATGAGCTAGCTCTCAAGGAGAAGGAGCTCGAGGTGGAGAAGGCACGACAGGTGAATGCCGAAGCCCTAGCCATGCAGCCAGCTCCCAGCCCCACGCCTACAGTGTCGTCCAACCCTATTGCCAGCATTAACGCTCTCATCCCGAAGTGGACTGAGGATGAGCCCGAGGCATGGCTGGAAGAAGTGGAAGCCTTATTCGGAAACTACCCTACCACTGAGATAGAGAGGGCCGCCCTACTTGCAAGCACCTGGACGGCAAGGCTAAGACTGCCCTCCGCTCACTGGATCAGGGTCAGCGAGGGGACCTGGTGGAAGTTCGCCGGGTCATTACAAAGGCCTATGAAAATCACCCCGGGGAGAGGTGGAGGCAGCGTTTCAGAGGTCAGGCAAAGGAAGTTGGTTGGGCCTGGGGTGAGATTACTCCTACCACAAAATCCAAGCCGGAAAGCGCTGGCTCGAGGCCATGTCGTGCACCGAGTTCCAGGACCTGTTTAACAGGATCATGCTGGAAGACTCTACCAGTGTGTACCTGGGGCCACTCGCAGTGCACCTTAACGACAAGCAACCCAAGACACTTGCGGAAGCTTGTCGCCTGGCTGACGACTGGGAGACCTTCAACCCCTCTCACAGCACCGCCCACCGACGCATAGTGCCACCCGGTCATCTCTCTGGATCCACTCGGCCAAAGGACGCCCACCAAGGACACCCACGGACTTGCAACGTTTGCAAGAAAGTGGGTCACCTCGCAGCAGAGTGCCGCCTCAAGAGCGCTGAGAGCCACAAACCCCCTCAGAACCCTCCTATGCCACCGAACGGTGCCTCAGCTCCTCTCAAGACCAATCAGATGCCTTCCGGAGACCAGCCCAGCAGAGGGACTCCTGCAGAGCCTGTGGGGCTACAGGGCACTACTCCCCTGGATATCCCGGGTTCCCCAAGCACGTGCCTTCGACCAGGCACGTCCACCTGATCAGTGCCACAACCCCCTCGCCGCCGTTATGCCCGAGTCCAGGTCTCACCCTGAGCGGGTGTGGACCTCTTCAGTCACAGTGGCACCCCTGGATGGCTCTACCCTACCTGTGACTGTGCCAGTTACGGTAGATACCGGCTCCGATCTGTGTCTTATAGACCGGGACCAAGTGCCAGCCAGTGCCACAGTTGACGAGCACATCAGGTGGGCCATGACTTGGGTCGAAGGACAGTCCAAGACCGTTCCCACAGTCGTCCTGCAGGTCACCACTCCTTGGTGCACCAAACCTCACCGCCTAGGTGTGGTACGTACGATTCGGCATGGGAGTAGGTTTCCGTATTTGGGACGGGACCTCCTCTGGGGATGTCCCTCCCCCACACACACTCCAGGGCCAAGCTATCTCACCACCTCAAATCACGGCCAGAGAGGACTCTTCACCTGTGCCAGAGCACCCTGCCAGCCTTGGTGACTCCACAGATTCGCAACCTGTGGGGCCATCTCGGCCTTACCGTCCAATGCCACAGAAGAAGTTCTCGAACCAGTTTCTGCCGAGACTGTGGCCGCAAGGGTCACATGTCTGCCAACTACGTAGGGTGCGCGAATTACATATTCCTGCCACGCTATGGCAGTTACCATCCTTCGTTACTAGGACCCCCAGCTCAGGGCCCTATAACCGTTGCACCCATCCAAGGTCATTATCCACCAAGCCATGTCAGAGCCTTTGATGACTCCGGCGCTCAAATCTCCCTGATACGGGAAGATCAAATCCCCCGAGGGGATCTACCATTGATAGACGGCAACTGATCACGATTGAAGGCATCAATCATAGTAAAGATGATCCTTCCCACCGTCCAATTGAGAGTCGTACGACCTCACCTTGCCAAGGTATGTACTTGCAGTTGCAAGCTACCTTCCAGGAGGTTACGACCTTATCCTAGGGCATGACCTGAGGTCTCCCATTTCCAAGGGCACGCTGAGAGGTATTGCACCTCCAGTACCCGCCACAGGTCCAGTCGACCTCAACTCTCTGCCAGTGCCACTTGGCAGCACTGAGCAGTGCCAAGCTCCGTCCAGCCTGGACGTAGAGCCACCACCGAACTTGACCTCTGTGCCTGGCCCCGAGCTAGCGCCGGCGCCTAATATTATCAAGGATCCTCCTACAGGAGATCCTCCAACAGGCATGGAGCTTACCACAGCCCATGGCCAATCACTAGTTCCTTCTTCTTCATCCTTACCTCTGTCGCCCGAGGATGAACCTCCGCAGACCTTACCTTTGTACCTCCTCTGGAAAACCAGGAACTGCCCGACCAGGAGTCAGCCTGGAGTTTTCCCCTCACGACGGTTGCCGCAGCAGCCGGAGTGAGGGCCTCCCCTGCAGTAGGTTCCACCTCTACGACGGTTGCTGCAGAGACCGAAGTAGGTGTTCTCCTGAAATCCTTCAGGCTACCGCTGCCTCAGCTCCTGCCGGCGTTTCTGGCCTTTCCCCAGAGTCGGTGCCTCCGTCTACTCCTAGGACTGGTATAGCCAGGTCCTGGAGGAATAAGAAGAAGAAGAAGGGACGTCATTAACATACTAACAAAAGAGCCACATGCTCTCCTTGACACCTGTGCCTGAGGTACAGTGTCACATTCATTTGCAGAATGATCCTGGCACCTACCAGAGGAAGGTAGCCAACCCGATCTCTGCCAGTAGCACTAACCCTCTAACCCCTAGCCACTGTAATACTAACCCTCACTTAAATATAATTACCTCATTGCATTTCCCTCCTGGTAAATTAACCACTCATCATCCCCACGCATCATTACCTCTCATTATGTATTTTAACAGTTCCGTCGCTGAACTACTGCTGTGCGTACCACACTCTGGAATGATTGCGTCTTCATTTAACTGTATTGAGTAGGTTAGGCTAATGATTTAGTACCAGGGCATTAGGTTAGTAGCAAGTAGAATTTTCAAGTAACCTTATCTAGGGGTAGAGTAGACTGTCGTCACAAGACAACCTGTAGTTATTTTTATTAGGCTAGACTACATCACTATATTAAGTTAGTACACTTAGCATCTTTGCCTATAAGTTAGGTAGGCCATTGTAGTCAGCCGTATCGCTGCTCAAAAAACTTCAAGTTAGAGTAGGAGAACTGGGTTGTCGAGGCGATCAAACTTATTTAAGCCAAGACCTTCACGCCGGAAAGAAAGGGAGTGAATGCCTTCTTAACAGGGGGAGCTGCTACGTCTATAGAACGCCTCGCCTTCCCAGCAGAGTTTTAGTTAGTTTAATTATAAAAGTAGCAGCCACCATGCCGTCTCCTGAAGCTACTGTTGTTGGGAGAGTGGGGATGTCGTAGGAATGATATTTCCGGTCTGACGGAAGCTTAGGGTAAGAGAGGCAGGTCACAAGAGTAGCTAGGCTTCGAGATGGATTTTAGGGACTTCTACAATAAGACCTATTTTCCTTCCCAATTTGCTGGCGTTGTGTTTACCACCTTTCAGGCAATGCTCGAGGCGGTTTTTGGAAGCCCCGTGATTCGAAAGCAAGCAGTATCGCTCTCAGTCGGCTGCGAGACGTGATCTCGGACAGAGGTCAAATTGCCAGCCTCCCAAAATTAGGCCTACCCACGTCGTGCTGGTGGACACGAACCCCAGACCTGAACAGAGGTCAGGCCGCATTCTTCTACAAGGATACACAGAATATTGCATAAAGGTACGTCTGAAAGTGTAAACTTCAACCCGAGCACCTTTTACTACCATACGACTCTTGCTAAATTCATTTTCAATTCTCATTTTTACCCCTTCTACATCAGAAGCCCTTTGTCCTCATCGGGCCACGTGCTCCCCTTTGTGACTTGTTAAAGACCAAGTTTTCGTGCATACCTCAGTGAACCATTCGAGTTTACCTTCCCCAATGTTAGAGAATTAATCAGCCTTAATCAAAGCAAGAAGTCATTTTTCCTTTTATCTCGTTTAATCGTGGGGATTCTTTTCCAGATTCCATGAGTCACGTGCCGTCTCTCTGCCGCAAGTGTGCAAAAAAAAATTAACCCAAGTGAATGAAAATCAGCTTGAATTGATGAGACTATAAGCCCCAACGTGGGGGCCAATATCATTTACTTTTCTCCAGGCCAGCACGGGCCTTTTTGTAAATAAATAGTTTTAAGTAACGAGCTGAGTTTTTCTGGCGACCTCCCTGCTAAAGAAAGAAATTAAGAACTATCAGTTTACGGTAAGTTCAAGCAATTCCCTCTTGAAATCCCTCAATCATTTCTGTTTACGTATCTAGCTTCTCTCACAAGGCCCTAGTATACGTAAAAATATATATATGTATATGCATATGTATATATATGTGTATGATATGTATATATGTATATATATATATATATATATATATATATATATATATATATAGATATATATATATATATATATATATATATATATATATATATATATATATATATATATATATGTGTATAACTGAATCACGAAAGTTAGGAACGTGATAAATCCATAATAAAGATATATGCCACGAAGGAAAAATAAACGAAGGAGGATCTGCGAGACCTTTCGACGTTAAACGTCCTTTACTGAGCAGAAACTGACAGTTTCTGCTAAGTAAAGGACGTTTAACGTCGAAAGGTCTCGCAGATCGTCCTTCGTTTTATTTTTCCTTTGTGGCATATATATATATATATATATATTATATATATATTATTATATATAATTATATATATTATATAATATATAGATATATATATATATATATATATATATATATATATATCTATATATATATATATATGTATTATATATTATATATATATATATATATATATACTATATATATTATATATATGGACGGTAAAAATGTTCTGTAACAACAGAATTCCATCTAATAAAAGGAGCCCATAAAAACACCAAAATGTAGAGAGAAAAGTACTATATTTCAGAGACTGCTGTCTCTCTCTTCAGGTATATGAATGAGAAAAATTTACAGAAAGGTGGTATTTATACCAAGAGATTCGTCCACAAGTAAGCCAATTTAGGTCACCCCCGCTGATAATCTTCCTTTAATCTTCTTAAGCGTTGGTTGAATGAACACTGCGTCGACGATGTCCGATGTCCAATTCCCTTTTTGAGATGTTCATTACCTGCTTCTCTTTTATTAAGGCCGATTTTCCATCATTTGACTCTTGTACCGGCAGTTGCTGCTATAAATTACACGTTGACATATTCCAGTTTCGTTATTTCTAGGGGTTATAGTTCATTTATATGGTTGAAAATAGCCGAGTTCTGTTGTCCATACCTAACTGACCGTTTGTGTTGTATTAATCTCTGGGGAAGTGATTTACCTGTAAATCCGATGCATTATTTCAGTCTCCTTCCTCCCCTTGCTAGGGAAGGAAGGAGCGGGATTGCTTCTATGATTCTGATAAGAAACATAAAAAGGATGCCTATATATAGGCTTACCGCATCAATCGTCCGACCAGCCAATGTGAGTTTGAGTCCTATCCTCAACCCGAAGGAGAGGAATGGAGAAATGACGGAGGCGTGGAAGGGGGAGAGCCAGTCACTCTCGCATCCTTCTTACCTCTATAACTGCACACCATGGACGAGATGCAACTTGTCATGTCGATGAGCTGGGTAAGCAAACACATCTTGCAAGCATCCACCACTGGTCCAGGGAAATGAAAAGGTTTCCAAGGACCTGTGGGCAGGTCCCGGAGGGGTCGGAAAAAAGGAATAAGGAATGGTGGTCTCAATGAGCTGTCCATCCTTCCTGTCCGACATATTCTTCGGAGTGATGTCCAGTACCCATCTGGTCTATCCGTCTGCAACGAAATGTCTTGCGGTCTCGTATCCCACTGCAGCGAAGTCTCTCGCGGTCTCATACCCCACTCCATGGTGGGTGTCGATGGTTATGGTACCAGAACACACTAGTAGGACGAAGTAATAATTGATCTGGAACAACCGATACAGTCCACAGCGTAACTCGTGACGGTCTTGGACGCTTCGACAGCTGCCAACTGACTGCGTTCGGTTGTGTGAGGCAAGCTGTCCAAGCATCCGAGGCGTAGTCACGTGACCCTTGCCTTTTGAAGGGTTATGCCAAGAGACCATACAAATCGTCTATCTGTTGCCACCGATGCCGGAAGGCGAGATGATGATTCTCTCAAGGCATGTGCCCAACAGGCGAAAGTCAATTGCCTTCTAGAGACCGAGGTCCCTTGATGGCAAGACAGAAGTTCTCATAGTAGTTGAATCTCAGCTAAGGGAAAGGAAACAACACTATGTGCTGTTGAAGATGAAGGTGGTAGGTGAATGCAGACCTACGTCTTAACAGCCAAATCGAGAGAAGTAACTCTCAAGATTCTGAACTTAGAAAAGTCCCGCCGATGACACCAACCCACGAAGACGGCTTAATCCCTGTGATTTACAAAGGACTGAAAAATGCTAAACCTCTACTTCATTGCTGTTTGGTGAGAAGTCGGAGTTGCCAATGAAAGCATGAGCGCTTTTCAGTTATGAAAACAAGGATGTACTGGCCTGAAGAACTGCTTCTCATGGGCTGAATCATCATCTTCTTCTTCCCAGGTTATCCAGGGAGGACATCTATATACTTGGAAGTAGAGCTAGCAGGGCGGGGAACAGGCGATGTCTTCCGTTATACATTTACAATTCGGGGTGAACAATGAACAATTGCACACCTATGAATACGAGATATATTTAGAAGACAAACTCAAATGTCTGAAGAAATCATTCCGCATTATTGCAGCGGCAGGTGCGATGCAGCAGGAGACTAGGCTACAGATTCGTTACCGTGCGGTAAACAGAAAGATGATAGCGAGTCTATTGAGATGTCTCTGTCTGAAAATTCTCGCAATGTCCAAGGCGATTCAGTAGAGATGGTCATTCACGTATGCGAGAATTCCAGCCAACCAGAGACCTAAGTCTGTGATGCCGGGCAGAGATTCGGTTCGGTAGTCAATCATTGTAGAGGAGAAAGACATAATCCGACCGTGCTATCTCGGAGAGCCAGCTGGTAACTGGGCTGCGGAAAAAAAAAAAAAGGTAGCCCAATACCACCGCTAGCTCTCGCTCACTCGTTCATCCTGAGTTGCCAGGTATCCATTCCAAGAAGGAATGCATTCGCTAGAACCATCGAGCACAAAAAAATAACGCTCGAGCATTTGCATTTAATCGAAACAGATTTCGGTGAATGCAAACACTGAGGTGTTGTTGTTGTAACAATACCATAAGTATCTCAAATCGAAACTGGTAACTCCTGGGAGGTTTGCAGGGCAGTCTCGAGTGCAGTTCAATTAAGAAGATACTTATTCGTCTCCGTCACAACCCCCGTAGAGTTAACTACGGTATGCGCCTACACCTCGGACAATTCAACTTATAACAGACGCATGTCACGAGGGCAATATATGTAGCATATTTGTAGGATCCTGTACATAAGACCTCCATCCTAAATTCTCTTCCATTCGAGGGAACAAGAATAAGGCTGGAAGCCGACACCCTTCATTCTCTAATGAAGAGAGTGAAGGAGAAGTTTTCCCCGAAGGAAGACTTCTATGGTGATAACAGGATGCCGAAGACGATAGTTCAAGCCAAACTGGATGTTCCCACCTGTTCTTCTCTATCCAGGGTTGGCCGCCTACTGAGGCGACAGACCGTCAGGTCCATCCAGGCTGAGCCCTTCCCGAGATATTCTTCCTTCAGCAGCAGTGCTTTTCTCGAATGCTAGAAATTCCAGGAATTTGAGCATTCGGCGAGATTCCCGATTATCGTAGTAACAATTATCTGATTCTTGTCTCGCCCACTCTGGACCGTTTAGTTTCGACCCAAAGTGTTTTGTAGATCGTAGAAGACCAGCAGAACACTCGGAGAGTGCTAGAAATTCCGAAGAACTCTAGCATTCGGCAAAAGATCCTTCCTCAACGATGGGGACTTACATCCGGTAGGACCCAAAGGTCCCCCCAGGAATGTAGTCCCCAACATGGAATCCTACGGAGAACTTTCTGCAGGATCCCTACCATTCCCTTCGCAGCCATAGAGAGAGAGGGAATGGGGGAGGAAGATTGGATACTCGCTCGCCTTCCCAGCGGAACTAGCAGTCGGAGAAGCGAGTACGAGCAGCCATCACTGTGCGGTGATGGCCGCTCAGAGTCTAGGAAAACGCTATCGTATGGAGAAAACGTTTTCCTGAGGAGGGTTACGAACTCGTACTGTATGGCTAAACGTCTGACGCCACCGTGACAGTCGTCTGGGTGGGGTCTAGCGAGCACCTGACAGGAGAGAGCCAATACTGTTCCTCCGACGCGTCCCAGTCCTCTTCGAGGTCGAGGGAGCCCAGACTGGTCTCTGAGTTCGTGGTCCAGACGGACCGTCACGTGAACGGCGGTGATGGTCCCTCCGAGAGTCTGGGAAGCGTCATTCGTCCTCGCCAGCCCCCCACGATCTCCTCCAACCACTTGAGCGAGGATCTGTTGGTCCCAAGACCAAACCAGGCTCGTGGCCAGACTGTAAGAAGTGCATTCCTCACGGTCATTCCTGTTCGCCTCGTTCCTCCCAGTGTAGCCTGAGAGGTTGAAGGACAGGTGAGGGAGACCTGATGATCCTACCCTGCCCTAGCAGAACCAGTAGGCTGAGGACTGCAGGCGATCATCAACCCATGGTGGCGATCGAGCTGCAGGTCTGGACGCCAGCGGCTTCTTGTGGAGAATCACTGGACCAAGGAATGGAGCGTCGGACTCTTATGTCGGGAGACCTGTTACGAGAGCTCCTCCTCTGCCTACCAGCAGAACCGGTAGGCTGGGAGGACTGTAGGCGATCATCAACCACGGTGACGATTGAGCTGCCAGTCTGAACCAGCGGTCTTCTTGCGGAGAAACGCTGGACCAAGAAAGGAGCGTCAGTTCTCTTCAGGAGAGCTGCTGGCGATCGGGCTGCACTGGTCGAGTGGCTATCCAGGGGAGAGCGGCTAGACCGAGAGCAAGCGGCGACGGTCCCGAGCATCAGAAGAGCTGCTGCTAGTTCCCCTATCCGTCCAGTCCCGGTGGGAGCGGTGGTCAGGGGACTGGCAGAGTCCACTGTCGCGGTGGGAGCGCGAGGAGCGCGCCCCTCGCAATCACTCCTGATCGCCTTGCTCTTCCCGGTGTAGCCCGAGGAAGTTGAAGGGATAGGAGAGGTAGACCTGATGCGCCCCCCGTCCCCCCACTGGCAGAACCGGCGTGCTGTGGGGGTGCTGCAGACGTTCGCCAGCCCGTGGTGGCGATCGATCTGCAGGCGCCTGGTCGAGTGGCTCTCCTGGGGAGAGCAGCTGGACCGAGAAACCGCGGCGATGGTCCCGAGCGTCAGAAGAGCTGCTGCGGGTCACCCTCTCCGCCCGGTCCGAGTGGGAGCGGCGGTCAGGGACCGGCAGAGTCCGCTGTCGCAGTAGGAGCGAGGCCTGTCCTCACGGCGCGTCACGCCACTTGGACCAGTCAAGGCTGATCCAGGCGACCGAGCCCCTCGCTTCCTCGCCTCAGCCCGCGGCTGGTCTGGGACCGTCGCGTCAACCCTGGGTGCCAGGCGACTCGCCCCGAGAGCAATTGCTGGCCTGGTGGGAGTCACCTTGGCGACTCCCACCAGTCTTCCACTCCGTGCCTGGATCCTGGTGCCGAGCGAACTTGGTTGCCTGGGTCTTGGCTGCACGGTCACCCGCAGGTGACCGTACACTCAGTACCATCTCGCGAACGAGAGGCCAAGATGGTACCGTGGCATCGAGGCGGAACCTCTGGTGCCAGTAGAGGAGGTACCGGTGTTACCCGTACCCCTCCGGTCCTCGTCATCTTCTTCCTTGCGGAAGGAGAGACGGGCCCCCCGTTCCCGAAGGAACAGGGAGGACCAGCAGAAGCCCCAACTGTCCCACCGGAGTGGGACAGACCCTTAGAGGTCTCTGAGCGAGACTTCTTAGGAGGGGAAGGAGGCTACCTTCTTCTTCTTCAGCTGGGGGCTCTCAGAAGTCGAAGGGGAAGAGGTGGCAGAAGACGACGGCGACACCTTCCTCTTCTTCCTAGACTTCCTCTTTGCCAGTTCCTCAGGACAACCGAGAGGTCCTCCATTCAGGACGGAATTGGGCCAGTTGCCGAAGCAACACAACGGCCCAACTGCACCTGTCCAGAGGGACCTGCGGGTAGTAGCAGTGGAGAGAACGCTTCCTCGAGGAGGGCTATGAACTCCTACCTGGCAGGTGAAGCATCTGCCACCCCTGAGACTGGTCGGTCGCGCAAACGTGACCGTCGTCTGGGTGGGGGCTTGTCTCTGAAAAGAAAAATGATTAATTAAAAAGAGGGCTGGATGGTCCGCCTCCACCGGCCTCTGCGTGCACGGACCCGCGGGAATGTCACGTCAACCCTGGGCACTGGACGATCGCTGCGAGAGCGATCACCAGTCTGGCGAGAGTCACCCAGCGACTCCTACCATCTTCCGCTCCGTGCCTGGGTCCTGACACGGGGAGCGAACTCAAGCAAGTCTGGACCCTGGCTACCACAGTCACCTGTAGGTGACTGTACAATGGTAAAGCTCGCAAGCGGGCGGCCGAAACGGTTTCCCAGTCCGGAGGTGGAACCTTCGGAACTGGGAGAGAGACCACGGTGGCCGGTACCTCCACGGTCCCCATCTACTTCCCCCCCAAGGAAGGAGAGACGGGCCCCGTTCCGAAGGAAACAGGAGGACAACGGAAGACTCGCCTGTCTCACCGGAGCAAGAGAGACCCTTAGAAGTTCCCGTGACGAGGACTTCTTAGGGGGGGAGACCACCTTCTCTTACGGCAAAGCCTAAAAGTTGAATGGGGGAAGCATGAAGATATGAAGATCTCGAAGAGGAGGATGACGACACTTAACGAGCTCTCTTTCTCTTCGGTTTCTCCTTCTGCCAGACTTCTACCATCAGGAGTAGATAACCTCACAGGGCAGCGCGACAGCTTCGTCCAGTGACATAACTCCCGGGTAATAGTGGTAATGAAAATGATTATCAGCAGGGGATCAGTACACACACTCGAGGATCGGTACGCAACATGCTACGAGTCATAGGTACAATTCCAAGGTTAGGATAACCAACACGAAGAGCATCCAACCAATACTGCTGAAAACACAATCACCACTAGTCTGTAAAATAAGGAAAAAAATATTAAAGTAATGAGGATACTCCTCACACATCCAAGGGCGCCGCCCTCCGAAGTAAGAGGAGATCCCCTGACATCAGCACCGCAACGCCCATCCTTCTACCTTCTTTCGATAGTAAGTGAAAGGAAGAAGGAGAAGAGAAATTACCATAACAACAAAACACGGACAAATCTTTGAAGTTCCCTTGGTAATTCCCAAGCGTAAGCATAATTTCCGGATGAATACATGTCTTATCCTCACGATAATACATATCTCGTCCTCATGCAGGTCTGAGCCAGTGTTAAAGGGCGAAAGAATGTAAATATGTTGGCATACTTAGCCGCCAGCTCTTAACACTGTAGAGGGGCGGTTACAAAGGCTATCACAAAAAGTGGGTTTGTATATTAATTTGAAAAACCAAGGACATACCATTGTTTTAGTATTAATATCAAACACCGTATATGCATAATTTATTTTAAATACAAAAAATAAACCAAAAGGATCCCACCGGGAAAAAAGATTAACGACAAGTCAGCCAGAGCTCACAAACTGTCTTCCTCAGAAGACGGCCGAAAGTAAAGTGGAGTGTTTACATCCGGGCAGGTTAGCCTGCTCCACGGTAGTTACTGCCTAACCACCTTGTTCAAAATTCAACGGCCGTAATTCCAGCTGCGCTGAAAGTATATTCCTATTGTTAAAGGACCAAAAGGTTTGTATTACGCATCGGAACAAACAGTAATTGCATTGAGGTTCCACATTTACAACATCTTTGTCACGTTTTATGTTGAGGTTCCATGAATTTTTGTGAATTGATTTTTTTCTCTCTACTTTCATTAACAAAGCCGTAATTGCGTTGAGGTTCTGCATCTACGACATTTATTTGTCACATCCTCACGTTGAGTTCCGTGAACTTCATGACTAGATTTTTTATTTTTTCCATTTACCTTACAAATCCGTACAGGCGTTGAATTTTCGCCTTTACGACATCCCTTTGCTACCTTTTCATGTGGAGGATTCCGTGAATTTGACGTGACCAGGTTCTTTTGCTCTATTTTACGAAATTTATTACCAAATCCATTACTGGGGAAAAACTGGGGGCGAGTTCTACGCCTAACTGTAAATTTCAAAGATTCTACGGCGTGAGTTTTCCGCCGTGCTACGCACCAGTAGTAACTGTGTTTGCAGGGATTTACGGTCATCTTGCCAAGTCTGCGTCGAGCATTTCCGCATACCTCTGGCGACATTTGCTGATTTTGCAACTGCTTTCCACCCTATTATTCTCAGGCTAGTCTACTAGCGTTTTACAGCTGAGGAGATGGCCAGTAACGCAGCACTGGAGGAGGCTAAGGCCTTCACAGAAGCCGGACGAGCCCTGGGGCTGGAGGGTGCAAAGCTGATCAATTGGGTGAATGATAAGCTGAAGGAAGCAGCCCAAGAGAGAGCAACCGAATGGGAGAAGGAGAGGGAAGCACAAGAAAGAGAGAAGCAGCTGAAAGAGAAGCGCAAGAAAGAAGAGAAGCGACTGAAAGAGAATTCCAAGCTGCTAAAAGGGAGAAAGAAAGGGGCACATGAACTGGCTATGGCAGTCCAGAGTGCCACTCGGCACCCCCGAGTCCCACGCCTCCTGCGCCCTCTCACCTCCACAGCGGGCTGGGCGGCGCCTCATTAGGGCTTGGGACAATAACGAACCCGACTCCTGGCTCAATCATGTCGAGCAGGTGTTCAGGAACTTCAATCCAACCCTCAGGAAGTGGCCCTCCTCCTTGGCAATGCATCTCGCTGGCAAGGGCGTACTGCATTCGCAGGCCCTTCCCCTTAATGAGCAACAAGATCTCCCCCTCGTCCGAGAGGCAATCGTTGGGGCTTACGAATGACCCAGACCGGTGGAGGCAAAGCACCGGCACTCCGTAGGTGGACGAAGGCCCCCAACGCAACATCTGTTGAGGAGGTCTTAGAACTCTTCCAGTTAGAGGACTTTCTTTCCTACGCCCCCCTGATCTTGCCACTCACTTGGTGGACAAGCCCCCTAAGACTCTTTTGGAGTGCTGTAAATGGGCAAACGCCTATGACACCCACCATCCATTGCAGAGTTCGTTAAAGAAGAGAATACGTCCTGCTCTCCCCCTCACTCCTGCTGCCACCTCTCAGCCTACCCAGCACCCCAATAACCTTCCTTGGAAACCTGTGTGTGGGCATTGCAACAAACCAGGTCACACCACAGAGCAGTGCCTATCAAAAGTAGATCCTCCTCAGCAAGCTGCTGCCACTCCTCCAAATGGACTACCCAATCATAATAACAAAAACAACGGCCATTGGAACAGAAACAACAGGCCCAGGCCTGATTTTAGCAAGAGTTTCTGTGACACCTGCAGAGTGCATGGGCACACTGCTGCCTGGGCGGGATGCCCCAAGAAAGCTCCTGTTTCTGCCATTGCTATGGCCGTGACGAATCCATCCACTGTAGGCCCCCCTGCTCAGGGCCCCATATTTGTCGCACCTCCAAGAGGTCGCTATCCTGCCCACCAGGTCTGAGCTTTCGACGACACTGGTGCGCAAAGTCTCCATCATCCGAGATGATAAAAATTCCTTAGGGAGCCAAGGTTGATAGGCATCAGTTCATAACGATAGAGAGCCTCAACCATGTCAAGATGTTCCTACCTACCTATCCGTTGAGAGTCACGCGACCTCACCGTTCGAAGATATGTACCATGGCAGTAGCAACCTATATACCAGGAGGTTATGATGTCCTGCTAGGACAAGATTTTAAGTCCCCTCCTGACTTTATACCGTATCAGGGCCCCCACCCTCACATAGCTCCAGACCCGTTCCCCGGGCCTCCAAGGACTACCTCTGCACAGCCAGTGTCACTTGAAGGTGCCAGGCAGTGCCAGGCTCCATCTTTCATTGATGTTGAGCCACGTTCGAGTCCTTCCACTGAGTCAGGAATGGCCTTAGTGCCAGTGCCAAGGCCAGACTCGAGTCTTCCTCCTGGAGCTCTAAGTCCCGGTCACTCTCCCTCCGCTGGCTTGGCCCGACTACCCATGCCGGCAGTCAAGGAAGAGCCAATTCCAATATAAATCCCCCAGGAGGCACCCATAACCATAGTGGAAACTCCACCAATGGTGCAGCCTCGCCGGCCGCCCCAGAGATCGGTCTTCTCTATGGTAAGCCCATCCCGAATACCATTACCTCATCCAATCCCCCTCCCACCCCCCCCCCCCCCGTCAGGCAGCTAACCGGGTCCCTGGAGTAATGGACTGCAAGATCCTATTTGGCTGAAGAACTCAGGGAAACCGAGCCACGCAGCATTAGGTACGGGGACAAGTGCCAAGGCCCAGTTGTCACAGCTGGAGCAGATGCCCCTTCAGAATCTTCAAAGGGCTTGGATACCTCCAAAGGCCCCCATGGCATCGTCAAAAACTGATCTTGGAGAGGTTGAAGGAAAAGAAGGGAAAAGGGTGCGTCGAAGGTTTTTTCCAAAAACCTTACGAGAGCCAATAGCCTCTCTGCACTAGTGCCTGGCACAGTGCCACCCTCTTATAAAGAATCCTGACTCTCTCCATCTAGAAGAGAGTGTCAGACTCTGCTAATTCTACTTCTTTCTGACCCTTTGGTGTAACTTTCTTCTTTTCCTTTTGTATTGTCTGTATCTTATCTTCCTTGGTTTCCTTTCTTCAATATTTACTGCCTTGAGGCATTTGTTTATGTTGTATGCTCTGCTTAGGCAGAGCCAAACTGCCAGCTACCCTGGCCTTGTATTAAATTAGTACTTCTTTAGAATGAACTACTGTCGTAAAAGTGCCACAACTGGCACCATGCCCTATTCTAGGCACTTAGAATTCCATTTAACAACCTTGGAAAGTTTTAGCCAGCAAACGTTGTGCTGTCGTCTTTAGAGATAATTTCGAAGCCTAGGGCTCATTTAATACATTGGTTGATTAGCTTTTGATTTAGTGTTATTCCATAGTCTTTATATTTTGTGAGATTGCCATTATTTTGATCAAATTTACATTTCTTTTTCTTGTGTGCGTGTTAGTTTATCTTAGTAATCCATATGAAGAATTACTCCATTAATTTTCCCCTTGTAAGTGCACTAATGTTAATGTTGATTGTAATTAATCTGTTTAGGCGCCGTCTTGTTACGAGACAAAGTAACTTAACGAAACCGTAGGGCCATTAACACACCCTGAACATGTCATATCGCTCCATCAGGGTAAACAGATAGGATGTGCTGCCTTGAAAAATTGAGATAGTAGTATTATATAGGATGTAACTTACCTGTAGGTTTAATTCCATATATAACCACTTATTGTTATTCATTGTTATTCTCAGTGTGACGTTATATTTAAGCGTATGCTTATTTGAATATAGAAAGTTAATCTTTAGTCAAGTCCCACTTCATTTTGCTTAATTCTCTGCCTGTCGAGTAAGACTTCATGAATATTATAATTGGCAGAGTTTGAATATTGCTTATATTTAAAGGCCACTCAAGGGAGAATGGGGAAGGCTCAGTAATCTATATTGCAATTGGTCCCTTGTTTCTAGCTTATCTTGTCCATTCCAACCCGTCCAGGGTTGAAATGTCCTCTAGAATGGGGAGGTGTTCAAGATTTTAAGCTAGAACCAAGGAGAGAAATAGTCTTTTACCCAAGTTTAATGCATCTATGTTAATACAAGTTGCCCCTTACACTTGGAAAGAACCCATGCTCTCCATTCTCCCTTTCCTTTGAAAAAGCTCTCTTCTCCCATTGGTTGTTGGAATTACCCCCACAGGGGACTGGTAGGAGGAGCCCTACCAGGAGAAAGCTTCAAAAGGCCTTGAAACCCAGGAGCAGAGCCCTCAGAAGAACACAGACCTCAGCGAGGTCAAAACCTGGCTTCTTACCAGACGCCGCTGCCCAACAGCCCCCCCCCCCCCCCCCTCTTGGGCCAGACTTCCCATGCTTTGAGAAGCCCGCAAGTATATTTTACAGTCCATAGTCCCAAACCTCAAGGAGAAGACGAGCAGCTTCATTACTAAGGTACTGTAAGGAAAATTCCATTTCAACCAGGGAATTGTTTTACCTTTGTCTGTACTTCATTTCCTTTTTCCAAGGCAACTTTTGTGCAGTTTTCATTCCCCCGCCATCTGGCTCAAGTCTGTAATTACTCCCCTCTGATACTAGTAACATCCTCCTAGTGAATTTAAGTCACGAATAGTTTCTGCTCTGTAAACTTTCCCAGTCATTTCATTACCCCCATGAGTGGCCTTTTGATTGAAAGAAAGTAGTGAGTAACATTCGCCCTCATGCGCTTCCCTGCCTTATGTCTATGTCCTCTATTGCAGACAAACACTGTGCCTGGCTGTGGTAGGAATTGGAAATCCTTCGAAGCTTGCAATTTGATCCGTTGCGCAATTTTCCTAAATTGCCGTGGCTGGACTGCTCCCTCCACGTGTTCGGGTGGACTGAAAGGCAGTCGCTGCCCCTTGTGTTCCTGGGCCTCTGTAAATTTCTGTAAATATAGTGCTTTTAAAACTAGAGTCCAGCTTTTATGTAAATTCCTCCCTCCTCAGTAAAATCGGCCTTATGCCTGAGAAGTTTAGTTTTTTTTTTCTTTGTTCATACCCCTTGTCCTCCAGTCAAGGCCCAAGTTTTCAATGTAATTGTATTTTCTGGGAGGAGACGAGGTGGAATTTTGAATAATATATATATATATATATATATATATTATATAATATTATAATATATAATATCATATATATTATAATAGATATCAAATATATATATATATATATATATTATATATATATAATATATGATATATATATATATATATATATAAATAAAAATATATATATATATATATATATATATATATATTATATATTATATATATACATATATATATATATATATATATATATATATATATATATATGTATATATAGTATATATATATATATATATATATATATATATATATTATTATATATGATATATAGAATATATATATATATATATATATATATATATATATTATATAAATACATACATACAGGCAGTCCCCGGTTATCAGCGGACTCGGTTATTGGCGATCCGGTTTTATGGCGCTTGTCTAGCACCATAAAATCGCGATTTAGCCATGGGTAGAGTTCCAGTTTTCGGTGTCATAAGGCCATAACATACCTAACAGAGGCGTCATGTTATTTTTCTAACAATATTCATGTGCCTTTCTATTAGATTCCTAATTGTGTTTTATTTTTCAAACTGAAGTTTTCATTATAAAACTAATGTTGTAATACTTACCTGAACAACTGAATTAGCTCTGGTCACTGACCAGCCCGAACTATATGACAGAACTACCCGTAATTGGGTAATATTTTAACTGCCAGTGCTACCAATGCTGCAGGTAAAGCCCCGTCTACTGAAGCGCTCTCCCTTCAATTGCATTAATCACTATTCACTGAAGAGGGGAGGAGGGTGGGAGTCATTCAGGTGTTCAGGTAAGTATTACAATATTAGTTTTATAATGAAAACTTCATATTGCAATACACCACTTTAATTAGCCTGATTAACAACTTTGAAAATAAAAGGAAGTGGGATCAATCTCAATCAGCCTGACTCCTTCACAGATCATGTCCAGGTAACTCAGTTTCACCCACAATGTATATTAACTCACCCTTATACTCAGTTCTTTAGATGAGATTGCCAGCGGAGAGAGTACCCTGTGTCAGTCTCGTCAGTCAGGCCTCGTCTCGGTCTAGATGACCACCTATGTGGTATTCAATACGTTGCATGTGTGAGGGAAAAGGAGCCTCCCATGTGGTATTCAATATATCGTATTTGTAGAGGAAAAGGACCTCCCATGTGGCTGCTAAGCCTCTCATGTATGGGGGAGAGCTGCCTAAGCAGGTCTTTCGGGTTCTTTGTTGCTCACCCCAGGTGAATAGTGCACACCGGAACCGCCGTTGTCTTTCATCTATGCTATCTGCCTAACTATTTCTTAATAATGTGAACAGTTAATGGAGGAAGAAAATTGATAGCCAAAAAAAAACTCTCGCTTAAGCTGAAAGACCTAAAAGTAATAACCTCACCTCCATTCACTAATGCTCATGTGAGAACTTACCGCACTACCAGCATTGACAGCCATGAAAGGGGCCGAGAGTGAGTAACCCTCCATCGAAGAGAATTGAATATCCTTCAGGTAGAATGACGTGAAGAGAAGCAGACTTCCAGGTTGCTGCTTCCAAAATCGATGACACCAAATAATTCCTTAGGAGAGCCGAAGAGGTAGCTATTCCCCTAATGGAATGCACTCTTGGGCGTGAATTGCTGCTGCCAGGATCGGCAGAAGGTTACCTGAAGCCTGAGTAATAACTTCTCATAAGTTATTACTGCATTCTTTGAAATGGCTCTAGAGGGGTTCCTTGGCAAAACAAATAACATCCGCGGATGAGCCAAGAGTTTTTCTCTGCGTGCCAAATATGTCTTTAGTGCATGAACCGGACAAATGCACATTTCTAGATCGTCACCTCCCACAAAATCCTCAAGAGAGAGACTTTAAAGGCTCTCGGCAAGGGATTGGTATCTGATTCCGATTTGGTGACGAACTCTGGTCAATATGAGAGATGATATCCTTACCTGAGATGATACTGTTTCTAGATACTGCCTGTATCTCCCCCACTCTCTTCGCTGTAGCAGAGAAACCAAGAACAACACTTTCTTGGTCAGATCTCTCAGCGGGGGAAACAATTCTAACACCCTGTGCCGCCACCCAAATCATCACCTGTTGCGACTCCACCGCTGATGTAGAAGAAGCAAAATTTACCATAGACGTAACCTCCTCCTCTCAGGAGAGTCTGTCGCAGAGTGCGAGGGGTCGCCCTCAACAGAGCCTTCTTATGTATATCAGGGAAATGGGGAGGAAGATGGCTCAAAAATAAGTCCCTCCTCTTCCCAATAAAGGTTGTACAGGCTGCTGAGATGTTTTGTATTGATGTAGTCAAACCCCATCGAAACCCTATGTGATTTAAAGTTGCCGAAAAAGGACTGGAGATCCAGCGGAACGAAACCATCTCAATTTTCAAGAAGCCCATCAAACCGCCGACTAATGCCACAATGTGAAAGCTTTGGACTGGTCTTGAAAGGTGTCCTCTAATATGGTTGCTTCTCTTGAGGTGATTCCTACCTGCCTAGACGACGAGGGAACTCTGGACAAAAGCGCCTCTAAGTATTCATTCAAGGGAACTCTTATACCGGACGAAGGGTTACCCGCTACACGATACATGTTCTTACTGGGTGGAAGTAGAGAAGAATCCTGCCTACCCAAACCTACTATTGAAGTCAATCTAGCATCCGCCTCCCTCAAGGCCTGCTCCTCCTGCCCAAACCAAGGCAACTTACAGGACGTGCGAGATACCGTAGGTTTCGTAGAATATAGTGCCTCGAACATTGCCTGACTAGGATGTACTGGATCCTCCGACACTCTTGACTGAGGAAACAAACCATGAATAAATTCCACCATCCTCTTATATTCACTTTTTCCTGCTTGGGGAAAGTTCTCTTCAATGATAGGGATTTCTTCCTCCAAAGACGTCTCCCTATTGGTAAACGCAGGTTGGAGAGGAGTAGGAGAAGAGACAGGACAAACGTCCAAATTACCCGACTGCAAAGAGTGGGTACCCAACGATTCCCTATACCTGGAATCTTAACCTACCAAACCCCGAAGAATTCCTGTACCAACCACATCCGGTTGTGAAAGAACACTCTCCCTCCTAATAGAGTCGAAAAAAAACCCCCCCCCGCGAGCTTGTGGAGTTTCTGCACTACCAAACACTGGGTGTGCCAAATCCGAAACAAGCCTACCTGAGGCCGACCCCCCCTGTTGGGAAACATTCGTATGGAATTTGCCTTACCATAAAGGACCGATGATGACGAAATTGGTGCATAAACACAGCCGACCTATGCAAACTGGATTCCAATGGAAGAGGTTGAAGCACCTACACTTAACCTCCACAAATACCCTTGTGCCAACACCAGAGAACTCCGAAGCTGCAATACCTGAAACATTTCTCATGTTTTTTGACCGAAGGGGAGCCCACCAACATGGAAAACCTGCCCCCCTGGAGCAATATCGCTTGTACCTGAGTGAACCATATCAGCACCTAATACCAGGGCAGCCGCAATACCTGCACCAACCAAACGACCCAACATCCTGTTCAGAAGGGGAACCGCCGCAGCGGCCTTAACAAAACCAGAAGAAGCACCCGCCGTAGCGGTGATATGAACTAGAAGAGGGAGCCTCTATACCCCGTAACATGGCCACCAAATCAGTACCAATACCATAACCCTTAGAAAAGGAAAATGCCGCATCCTGAGGAAGGTTTTGAGAAAGACATCAAAGGAGAAGAGAAAAACGGAGAGGTCATACCTGGTACAACTATCGGAATCCCCGCTAAAGACTTCGTGCAGGGAGAGGATCCGCCCAACTAGGCTCGCACTGACAGGTGCGTCAAAAGGGAGAGGGTTATGCCTTCCGGATCTGATGCACCTCCCTGCTGCTTAACACTCTCAAGACAAACGGGAAAAGGAAACCCCCCCGCACCCCCCCCAAGCACGCAGACCAGAGAGAGTAAAAACAGATGAAGCGCTTGTTACACCTAACCCTAGGGCATGACTCCTCCCTAAATCCGACAAATCATGCTTTAACTCTGCCATAGTTGCCTAACTGCCCTTTTGCAGAAACCTCTGTTTCTGTTTGAACGCACGAAACCAGAAGAACGGGACACCTCCAGGGGAAAAGGGCAAAACCAACCGGAGGGGCCTGCGCCAGCAGACTGACGAAGTAACTAAGGTATGCCCCGAAAGAGGAGAGTGAAGAAGGATTTGAGAGGTAGAGCTTGTTGACAAGGTGTAAAGGAAAACATTAGGGATAGAAGGAAAAACAGATGTAAGAGAAGATGGAAAGGAAGAAGAGGCCATCCTTTTAAGTGAAAGAAGGTATATAGATTCCCCCCCCCCCTTGAATAAAATCCTGAAACATATCACCTGAAAACTCGAAGAAATTCTTAATGAGGATGATCCCGAATGTCTGAGAAACCTAAGTGATAACACTGTCTAACCAGTAGTCTATAATTTTGAGACAAACCTAGAATGTTATCATATATTCTGCCAATTAAATGTCAAATTCATCAAAAGGACTGCCACCAGCCCTTGAATCTGTACTAGATCCAGCTGGAAAAGAAACATTGGAAGAAGAAGGGATGGGATCAAAACCTTCTCCAACAGGCCTCGCTTCACACACCGACTTATTGGATGACTTATGGTCCTTGTCCTTAGGAAAACTCGAGGACAGAAACAGAACTTAAGCAGGATCCAAGAGCAATCCTGCAAAAGCAGTCGAACCTGAACCCGAAAGCCACTGCTCTTGCAATTTCTCATCCTTAAAATCTACACTAAGATCCCTGACAGTCTTGGTCTCGCCTATTACTAATTCACCCTTTTACTTTACACTTTTAAGGGGAAAGGGGGGGATTCTGCTGCTGACAACTGCCTGCTCCACGCCAGGGGGGTGGATTCTGGCTGCTGGACACTGCCTGCTCCGTGCCAGGGGGACAGCGGATCCTGCTCTCTTGGCTTGCATTTCCTCATAACTCCCGGCACCCGTTAGGGCTGGTTC